>NW_025407904.1:0-26820 GCF_003324165.1 Naegleria lovaniensis
CTAATTGTATTTCTGTTTGCAATCGTGGGAACTTGCTTAACTCTCTGAACATTGAGATAAGGAAAGCATGAGATGAAATAACTACCATCCACCTCATCTTATTAAGTTGTGTATCCACGTGTGCATCCATAAAGTAATGGAGTATTGTGGTCAAGATGTTACTATGGTTTGCATGAACTGAATTTGACACGCCCATACTGGAATCTGATTGATTTAACGATATTCCAACTAGTGAATCCAAATCAAAGATGGTTATTGTTTTGTTATATTGATATACTTCTTCCATTTTCTCGTTTAACACTTCTTTTGTGGTTTTTTCATCAAAAGCATTACTTCTCAGTAAGACATCCATGTTCAATAATTGGATAAAATCCACATTGTTTTGAACGGAAAACTGTGCAAAATAAGGTAAAATTTGTGCCGTCTTGTTGGTACTAGTGGATAGGTTCCAAATAAGTCCACATGCTTCACGAGTATTCTTTTCCATGAACACAATGGCGGCATTGTTAGCATTAAATTTGTGGCGTAACAGTATAGAGGTTCCAGATAAATCTACCAACATCTTTCCATTCAAATCAGGGCCATCAACAATTTGTAAATTAAAATCAGCATTCGGATTCTTTAGAAATAAAGCTGGAATGTTATATTTTCCAAGTAAGAGGGTTTGAAATTGATCACAAATAGCTATAGCACAGTTCACACAGACCTTCTGAATAGTGTCGGCTTGTGGCTTCTCGTCAGAAATTTTTACAATAATGTCACTAATGAGTTCCTTTAGTGCTGCTCCAGTAAAGTTACATGTTAAAGCAGTCATATAATTCAATAAAGAATCAGAAAATGAAGGCAAGCTCTTTTTAAGGAATTCTTTTCGGCTCACAGGGCTTGGTCTTCCAACAAAAAACTGGCCTCTCATTCTTCTCAAAAACGCGTCATCAATGTTATTTCTGTAGTTTGTGGATGCAAGAAAAACTAAATTTTCCACGTCCTTAATACCTCCAATAACAGCCAGTAGAATGGATAGAGCATCTTTTTTGCCTTGAGAATTGGAGTCATCATTTCTTTTGGGAGCAAGATTATCAATCTCATCTATGGTAATACAAGCTGCCAAGTGTGGAATTAGTGTTGCTCTGTTACACATGTCAAGCAACAATTTTTCTGTTTCTCCTACTAGGCTTCTGTTGACTTCTGTTGATGAGATAGGAGGTACTACTTGATACAAGCCAATTAAATCACCAATGTGTTCCGTGATTGTTGTTTTACCTGTGCCTGGCGGTCCATAGAGCAACAGACCTCTGGGAACGCTCACTCCTTGTGTATTTGAATATTGAAAAGCCTTAAAGAACTGGTTTTTGATTCTGTCAAGTAGTTCTAGGCCGTTATAATCCAAAGCCTCAAACGCAAAATGTACTGCCTCTTCGGAAAGCAGTGGAACTTGGTCAATTCTTTTGGAATGATAATAAAAGTATCTTTTGATCATGTGCAATGACCCTGCAATAAAAGCTTTCTCTGCATACTGTTGCTTTTCTTGACTTCTTTTTTTTTCTTTGATGTTATATTGCTTGTGGTGATTGGTTTTGAGCTCATTTACCCCTTCCTGCAGCACAATTTTGGCATTTGGTGGTAGCCAAGAGGAGTTGGACCAATCTCGTTCAGACCATTCTTTCAAATCGTCCACAGTAAAAACCCAGTGCTCTTTCAACAACTTTTCATAGGCTGCAGCCATCACAGACGGATCTCGACCGCTTTTCTCGAGAACAATTCTGATCCAATTCATATGATGGTGAATTGATTCATCATATGATTTGTGTTGGATGATTTAGGTGGGGGAAGTGAAAGAGGTTCATTCTGAAGTGTAATATTTCTAATAGGTTGACTCTTTGAAATGTTGGTTGTAGCAAGTGCTGTAGAAATAATTATTAAATCTCAATTGCTGCTGATTAGTTGTTACTTTGTGAACATTTCCTCTAGGAATTATATATTCATTTTCTTTCAAATTGATAATTTTACCATCAATTTGTAAATAATTATCTCCTACATTTGATGGCTTAGAAATAGAATTACATACATCAGTGAGCAAACCAAGCTTATCGTCATCAAATTCATCTTCGGAGTTTGTATCATATACTTCTTCATCAAAAACAGGATCAATTTCGACCGTGTCTTCGTATTCGACTGTTGTTGGGGTGATTGTATTGTGCAACATGTTGCTGTGAGTGGAATTTTTTTTTTGGGTGGACTTATTGTTGAAACTACCCTTTTTTACCGTGTTGGAAAGTGATGCCAGCGAAAAATGATATGACTACTAAGTCGATCCACAGAGGAAATGCAGCGGAAAAGGGTGAACTGCGAACTTCCGAAAGCTGTGCGGAACAGTCCTTAACTGAGTTGCGGAACAGCCTTACCATACTTCCCAAATGCAGCAAATAAGGTATTAAAAATTGAAATTTATTGTACAGTTATTGAAAACACAACTTTGAAATGGAGTTTGTGCAGTGTTGTCAATGGTGGAGCTGGTGGTGCTTGTGACGGAATTGAGTCTTTCGCTAATTTTTAAGGCTGTTTTTGTTGCTGTTTCTCTGTTTTCAGATTGATATCTATCAGCCACAGAATTGCTTGTCCAGTTTCCGTGCCTCTTAATATCTGCTTGAGTGACACCATCACAGCTTGCTAAAATTGTTGTGGAAGTTCTTCTTGTGGCTTGTTGGTAACAGTAACTCAAAGCTGAATGATATTTCCACAATTTCTGTCCAACAATATTACTCTCTGTGGCCAGGACGTTGATGAATGCAATCATGCTCTTTACATCTGTGGTGCATAGGCTGTGCTTGGTGCAGTATGTTTCGAACAACTCTTGCTTCTTTTTGTATTCTTTCACAGTCTTTTCTGATCTTGTACCCTTGCACTCTCCAGTATTAACAACATCTGATTGTTCGATCGTGTCTCTCACCTTGTCCAATTCTGTTTTTCTCTTCTTTTTCTGTTGCTCCATGCTAGAACCAGCAACAGGGATGGGATGTTCTGACATTTTTTTCGAAATTGTTCTTGTGTTTGCTCGAGCAACCCGGTAAAAAAATTCTTCTATCCACTCGAAAACTTCTGCGAAACCTCCCGCCCTTCGTCTCACAGCTGCGCCTTCGACTCAGGTCGGAAGTGTTCCGCATCATTTTCCTCGTGGCAGAATAACTATCCTTTCTTTGATACTTTTTACAAAACCTAAAATAGATCATTTCATTTCAATGTGTTCGTTGAACGGTAGCAAGGTGGTCGAATTTGACTCCCCTCGTCCTGTCGAGCCATTTCCAAAAAAAATGTCTGTCGTCGGCGGCAGTAGGTGTGGTGGTGGCTTGAGAAACTCCTTGATGCTGAGCCTCGTCGTCGTGCTGCTTCAGTTATTGCTCCTCATGATGACTCTTCATGATCATTCCTTCATTAATGCCATGAATTTATCCATAAACAAAATGATGAAAATCAGATCAGCAACTACCAGTACTACCACTCGCCAACAATTCATCATTCAAGACATTCCCTACCTTCATCAAATCACGGATTATTCTTGCGGAGATGCAAGCCTCAACATGGTATTGTCATATTATTACCCACAGAAAATCATTGATCAGAGAGCCATCATTGATGTTGCACGTACCTCCAATCATACAGGTACTTTGAGTTTGGATGTGGTTCGGAGTGCAAGATTCTCGCCTCTCAGTTCAACTCCAGCCTCACAGGTCTATATTCAATTTCCAGAACAGGCACCAACTTCTGGTTGGTTCAATTCAAAATTTGCAAACAAATCACAAGCTTCAGTACCAGTGAATATATTTGAACATTCTGGACTTGCGACCGTGTACTATCCTGATCGAAATATTTTTGTTCTGTTTGATTCAATCTGTGAAAAGTATGAAAGATTTTTCAATGCGTTTGCTTGAGCATGCATTGTCAAATCTGGAGGTATGAATCAAATCAGTCCTTACTATTAATTTATTGATCACTCACGATTACACCGTTGGAGCATGCATGGTTCAAGATGGATTAGTATGACTCATCCTGAGTGAAATAGCCGGGAAATGACCAATCCTTTTCCATGGTCAAGGAGTGAGTGGGTGGTGATGGTATTTCATCCATCACGGGAGAGTCCCACTGTGGTGCCTCCGTCATGCTTGGGTCGAGATTGGGGTGGCTTAACGGGTCGTGGTGCTCGTGGTGGTGCTCATAGTCGTACTCGTTCTTGCTTGGTGCGGTCTCGATGGAACTGGTGGCTCCTTGTTGCTTGGTGCTCGGCTGTGGAGTCATGGAGCGACGAATTTGCTTGAATTTCTTGGCGAGAGCTTGTCGGCGCTCGAGATTCGCTTGCTCGTGCTGCTGAGGGTGTTTGTGCTCGTTCTTAGTACTAGGGGCGCGCTCATGACCACTGTCACTGCGACTGCCACCACGACCCATTTCACTCGTCATAGTGGTAGTGGCAAAATTGCGAATACTAGCGTTGGCACAACTCGAGGAGAGTGGTGTGTTTCGAAAGATCTTGCGTTTGTGAAGACGATTGGCCTTATTTCTGAGGAGACGATTGAGGAGCAAGGCTTTCATTCTCGTGCATGAATCCCTTGTTGGAGAGGTGTTGTGCTTTTTTTCAAGGTACCTATGGCCATTTCTACTCGGTTCGAATACGAGCAAGAGCAGGACTCGACCCTAGCAACGAGAAGGAGGGTGGTCGAGTCTTTGGTCGAACTTTCCACGTGGAACGACACACCCCTCTGTTTTACATTTTCAGAGAATATCCTTGAATGTTGAAACGACAAATTCGAGCAAGATTTTCAACACAGCCTATCGACGGAGAGAGGCAAAGGGCTATCGAGTTCGAGTCCATGCTCGAAGTCGTTTTGAGGTGTGTCTTGACTCGAGGAGAGAGCGACGAGTTCGAATGAGTGCTCGAACTCGTCGCTCTCTTCTCGGCCATCGATGCTGAGTGAGACATGTCGAGGAAGGAAGACACTGCTCGAGGAAGACCAATAAAGAAAGTTGCTTGATTC
Source organism: Naegleria lovaniensis (assembly GCF_003324165.1). Lineage (NCBI taxonomy): Eukaryota > Heterolobosea > Eutetramitea > Acrasida > Naegleriidae > Naegleria > Naegleria lovaniensis. The sequence continues at coordinate 5,025 of NW_025407904.1, forward strand.
GAATCACTGTGATCACCAACCATGGAACGGAGCAGTAGGAAGACTTGTCGACTCGGTGAATTTCAAGGTGCTCCCACAAGCTAGAAAATACGTGTAAAGCAACACCAAGCTCTCCACCATCCATGGTAACGTTTGCGAGTCGTGTGGCCATGACCAGAACAATGACTCGACGTGACGAAGAGAGTTCTGTTCCTCCTCCTCCTCCTCCTCCTCCTCGTGTTGGAGTGGAATCTGTTCCTCCTCCTCGTGTTGGAGTGGAATCAGTTCCTCCTCCGCCTCCGCCTCCTCCTCCTCCTCCTCCTCCTCCTGATGATGTTCTGGTTCGTCCACCTCTTCTTCCAGTGAGCACAACCAGCATGCTCGCTGCTGAGACAACCCTCGTGTTGGAACGTATGGAACGAGAAGAGACTCTGACGGCTCGCGAAGAATTTGACTTGCTCCTGAATTCTCTACCCGTGTCGGAGGAGGTGAGACGTTTGATGGATCAAGCCGATGGTTTGATACGAGGAGTCGGTGCCTTTTGTTTCAACATGTCGTTGCACAATTTGTTGGCGAATCGAGAGAGAGAGAGTGGTCGAGTGCGTCCTCCTGCTCCCAATTTGGGCTACTTGGTCTATGCTCTCTTTTGTTACTTGCGGGAGAACAATATTCGAGGTGTCTTGTCTCAATTCCGAGAGAATATGCTTTTCAATGTCGATTCCTTGTTGCGTGTGGTCGAATCGAGTCGTCGTTCTCATGCCACTCATCAACCCGATCGAGCAGTGGTCGAAACTGAGACACGTCCACCAACGTCACTTGTTATTCCTCACTCGGAGTCTCACTTACAGTGTCGTGAGTCGCGTGTGTCGAGTCGAAGTGGTACTCGTGCTGACACGGAGTGAGCGTGTGTCTCTGTTTAGGATGTATGTGTGTGTGTCTGTAGTGTGTGTAGAGTGTGTAACGGGCATGTCTGTAGTGTGTGTAGAGTGTGTGTGTGTGTCTTTAGTGTGTGTGTAGAGTGTGTGTCTGTAGTGTAGTGTGTGTGAATGTGTGAATGTGTGAATGTGAAAAGGGTGTTTCCAAGTTTCAATCATTGAATAAATTCCATTCGTTTATTCATTGTCAAGAGCGTTACTGCGATAGGTCATGCACGAGTCGAATGGTTGTGACACTTGTGACACCTCGTCATCATGGTCGTCCTCGTCGTCGGGGCCAATCATTTAATGGAGAAGCTTCTTGAGGTCGTGATAATGATGATGCCTTTCATTCAAACATTCATGTTTGGTTTCAATCTCTCCACCATCGTAATAACCTCTTCCGCAACATGACCATCTCAACTCGGAAACATTAACGAATGTGGATGCCATCATGGTTTCAATTTCAGACTTTTTGTAGAGAGGAATCTTTCGCTCATATTCCGTTCTCATGGTCTTGAGGAAATCTCTCAATTTCTCATTGTCCTTCTCGTACTGTTTGGCTGTTTCCTTGATATTGTTCATAAACAATTCCTCCACTATACGTTTTTCATGCTCAAAATACAGAGTGTCTTTGGTGTGATAACGGCAACTTGATTCCTCATTCTCATCCTCAAAGAATTGTTTTCTGCAATTCTTGCATGTGAGAGGCTTCTTTTCATTGGCCTTTTCAAACTGTTGAACCTTCTCGAGTTCTTCTGCACATTCGGGCCAACGACACTTGTTTTTAAACAAATCAATAAGGTATTGATCGGACGAGAGAATGGTGAACCAAAGTTTGGGTGAGATGTTAGTCTGCGTGATGGAATGAATCAATCGGAAAATTCTGTACACGGTTTCATTTCTCAACATTCGATAACTAAAGGATGGTGAAAAGGCCGACAATGAGGAGTTTGCTGCTGTTGTCTCGTGTTCTTTAAGGCCAGTAAATTCTTTGGTCACCTCTGCAATCGAGTCTAAATCCAGAATCATCATACTTCGATGATACTCTCGACATTCGGTCACAGTAGACTCAATGAAACGAAGAATTTGCGATTCATCTGTTAAATTATTGGCATAGAATGTGTTGGCATCCATCAAATACACAGCGTCCATATTGGAATGAACACCAAATCCTAAAATCATTTGAATGACCTCTTGAATGGTGAAGCCTTCATTATCATTACCTGTGGTCATATCCACAAAAGTAATTCCTTTTTCATGGACGTTGCTGTCCATCGACGCAATAATTTGCTTCTTAATTTCGTCAATAATTTCGATGGACTTGTTTCGTAAAGACTCCGTCGCATCGACATGCAAGTATGGAAAGCTTTGATTTTTCAAAAATTCAACGACACTTGTTGAAGTAATGTTTAAACTGTGCAACATTCTCTCACAGACCTTACTTTGGGTTTGATTTTTATCAACCTCCACTTCCACCCGGGTAGAAAAGAGAGTGATCAGATCTTTGGCAGCATGTTCCATCAGTGAGTAAAGCCTGCGTCTGGTATATTGGCTTGTTTCTTTCCTGTTTTCTTCATGTTTGTGAAGAATGTTCAGTAAACCATAAAGATCATCAATCACATGATTTTGGATACCAGTGGCATAGACAGTCTTTCTATTCAACAACTCAATCTCTTCATCAGACAAGAAGGAATTTCGAGATGAATATTCCAATTGAATACCACCAATGTGTGGTCTCAAGTCAATCCATATTCTTCCAGTAAAGCTGGTTCTGAGATGATTATTGACCGAGTGAGCAATCTTATAAAACTGCATGAGTACTGATTGTAGACGTGAATTCCTCTCCATTTGAGACATACCATTGGCTAAGTCGGTCATTCGATACGTTCCAAAGTAAATGTCATACATTTTACAGATATTCTGGATGTAACGAGTCACATCCTTCAAAGTAAGAGGTCGATTCGGAGAGTCATACTTTCTATTCACTTCAATCATTTTCAACAACTTGTGCATGGCATCGTGTGAAAAATTTAGAGTCATTATTTTCATCTTGTTAATGATGTCCTGCTTTTCTTGAGGATCCAAGTAAAGACTATCTTCAAACTTGTGAATCCAGTCCTCTCTTGCTTGGAAAGATGGTTTTCCAATGAAAAACTTGGCATCCATTCTTCTTAAAAACGCAGCATCCATCATGTGATACAAATTAGTACTTCCAAAAAAGATTAAATTTGGAATGTCGTTCATTCCACCAATCATACTAAGCAAGACACTCAATACATTGACATCTCCCTTTTCACCATTATGACCTTCACGAGATTGAGCCAAAGCATCAATTTCATCAATGACCACCGCACACAACATCCAAGGTAATGCATTTGCACGTTCCCCCAAATGTCGAATCATCTTTTCAGAATCTCCTTGAAGACCCTGTTTGAAATCTCCACTTGCCAAGGACATGCACACTTGTTTGACCGTCCATTCTTCACACAAATGTTTCACAACTGTTGTCTTACCAGTTCCAGGAGGACCCCAAAAGATGAATCCACGAGGAATGAATCGACTGGTCAACATTTTCACTTGAGGTTTCATTTCTTCAATGTGATGTCTCATACCAATCATTTCGGATTCCACCTTCTTGAGACCTTCTTCAATCACCTCTTCTTGGAGATAAATCATGGAATTCAATGAATGCGTTTCTTTTTTCATGACATAACGGAAATAATTGGTGAATATAAAAACGTTGGACCGCTCTTTGGTCGACAATTCGGGTACGTTCGGTTGTGGTGGTTGAACGATCTTAACCGAATTCACTTGAAAAAAATGTAAATTTTGAAACGAAACGTGGTTGGGATGGAAGGAGATTTGTATGCCTTTGGGACAAATCTCATGGATCATGGAGTCTTTGAACATGATTCGATCTTCGGGATTGATTTTCTTTTGTGCTACTTGGGCGGTTCCGAATAGTGATTGTAAATATCCTTCACGGAAGAGTTGAAGTTGGTGTTGAAGGACGAGATGAGTGGCCTTCTCAAGGTCCGATAGCTCTTGCTGTAAGCGTTTCATTTCTGAATAGACAAAGTTGGACTGGCACTCAAAAATCACCTCTAGAGGCATTAATGAAGACGTGTCTTCAACATTTGGCTGTAATGAAGGATTTGAAGTGTTTGGAATTTTACTCAAATCATCCATTCTTGCAGAGAAAGAACTGGAGCTGAACGTTGTTTGATTATATTTTGTGGAATATCCATCATCATCATTCTGTAATTCCTTCTTCAAACGATTCATTTCTCGTTCAATAACAGTGTGTGCTTGTTCACACCATTCATTCACATTGGAGCAATTAGCTGCTTTTTCAACTATTTCAGAAAAAATAGATGAGCGAAAGGAGAGAGGAAGCGTCAATCGTAGCTCTTTTTGAAAGGTTTCACTTGGGATAAAGCCAATGGTTTTGGCCTTTTTGAACAGACTGGTCACAGCCTGATCGAACTGTTGTGAGGAAAGGGACGTGAGTCGTGACAGTGACGGCATGAGACAAAGAGGTGAAGGTGATGACGAAATCATTTTTTTAGAATATTGAATCATCAACCTGAATGCGAAAGTCTTTATTTGATAGATTTAAATTCAGCGTGATCGTGAATTCGAAAAACCATTTCACGTTTGTTAATCAAAATTTAAGCGTCCTGTCACAACCCACCGATGTTGTAACAAAAAAAATCAAAACACCACCACACAAAAAGCTACACAATGATCAACTCCTCCATCTTCAATCTCGATGATCAAAACAATAGAGTGAATTTCAAAAAGAATTTACTTGATGCCAATGACATTTCTTTGGAAATGATGGACCAAGCTCAACGAGACGGACAAGAGTCTCTTGCTGCGACTGAAAAGAAGATCGCTGAGCTCAATAAGGAGCTTGAAGACACTGTCCACGAACTCGAGCAGAAGACAAATGAAAGTGCTCAACTCGAAAAAGAATTGAAAAAGGCAGAACGCACTCTCGAAGAAATGAAATCCAAGAAACGTCAATTAGAAGTAGAGAAGCAGAAAGACGAAGAAGAATTGGAAAAGTTGGAAGAGGCTGTCAAGAAATTGGAACAAGAAATGAACGCTCTTAAAGAAGATATTCAGAAAATGAATCGTGATATTTTGGAGATGGAAAAACGTGTGGTGCAAATGAGTTCTGAAATCCTTGCCATGGACGCTGTTGTTAAAGATATTGATAGTAAGATGGACAAGTTGTCGAATGATGTCCAAGAGGTGACTCGTCAAATCATGAATGTAGATTTCAAGATGCAGCTCGCAGAGAATGAAAAGAGAAGTGTTGAAAACGAAATTAGCAAAGTCTCCAATGAGGTCACTCATTTGGAAAGTAAGATTGAATCTCTGGAAGATGATCTGGAAAACCTCAAATCCGATCTAGTCGACAATGAATCAAAACTTGCAGAAGAACAACAAGATCTTCAAGAACATCAAAATGAATATGATCTAGAAAGCGAACGTTTGAAGAAGCTCGAAGTTGAAAATCAAAACTTGTTAGCTGAAATGCAAAAACTATCAAAACATATGGAGAGCCTTAAAGATTACACTCGTCAGGAGAAGAGTGGATGTTCTAGCCGCACCGTTCATGTTAGTCGTCAAGGTGAGAGAGATGCTGTGGCCAGACAAATTGAAAGCCTAAAATTACATCAGACTCAAGTGCAGAGAAATATCGATCGATCTGTCTCACAATTGGACAAGTTGAAAGAGTTGAAAAAACAAGCCACAAAGAATATTGCAGACATGACTCGTGTTGTGACTAGAAATAAGAATGACATTCAGAACACAGCTTCCAAATTGAAATCCACCAAGACACATTACGATCAGAAAACAAAAACTGTGAAAGAAAAGGAAAATAGACGAGACAAGATCCAAAACGACATTGCTGTTCTCATTAATGAAAAGCAAAATCTCAATTCCAATAAGGACGAATTGCAATTGAAAAAGCAGGATCTTTCTCAAAAGAAACAGTCCAAACAAAACGAAATCAAGAATACTGAGAACGCCTTGAAGAACGAAAAAGAAACACTCTCTCGTGTGAATATGGAAATGCAGCAAAAGACAACTGTCTTGGACAATACAAAACTTGATCACAAGAAGCAGCTGGACAAGAGAGAAAAGACTGTCCAACAATTGAGACAAACTGAACTTGATATGAATCGATTGGAAGTGAATATTTCCGACACACATGATCAAGCACGTAAAACCAAGATTGAATTAGACTTCTTTGATGCCAAGAAAAATCAATTGAGATTGGTGTTGCAAGGTCTTGAAGACCACAAGAATGAAATAAGAAGTCTGATGAACGTTGTTGAGTTGAAGAAAAAAAAGTTAACAAATGTCAATGACCGCCCTGTACAAGCCTATCAATCAAGCAACAGACATAACTTGTTTAATTGAGCGAGCATTAATAATTATTTTATCATCCATTTCTCAGAGTACTTTTTTTTTTATTAAAACACACCCTACAAAACACTGTTTTCTTAATTGTGCAACGATAGTAAAGAGTGTGACATAAGGTTGTCTAGTTAGGAAAAGTGTGACGTCAAGTTAGGAATTAGTAATTAACTACAGCTCATCTACAATACCGAATATTTATTTCTTTATATAATGTTGTGATAAATCATAAACTTGTGAATTTGAAACATTCTTCTTTGGAGAGGTAATTGCTTGCAGAGTTGTCTTGGAATGTTCTACTTGCATCTTCAACTGTTCTTTTTTCATTTTCATATCCTCCAAAAACGAAAGTTCCTTCGTCAGTTGCTTGTTCTTGTTACTGACCTGCTGTTTCTCTTCATTCAGCTTGAGCAAGGACTTGGTACTATCCAATGAAAGGGATTGCACACGATACTCCATTTCTCGTTTTTCATTTTGCATTTGAAATGTTTTCTGTTTCAACAAATTTCTCTCTTGTGTGACTTGTTTCAAATGTTGTTGAAACTCTTCACAAGTATTCTCCAGAATCAATCTCGCTTGTTGTTTTTCTTCACTTGTAACCTTTAAGACATCCATAAAGGCCTCCACATGTTGTAAATCGAGATGCTTCTTGGCATGTTCATTCTTTAGAGTTTCCATCGATTGATTCCATTGCGAAAGTTGTGAACTTTTCTCTTTCAACGCATTCGAAAGAGTTTCCTTCTTCTTCTCACAATGATCGAGATTGGACAATAATAAAGACATTTCTTGTTTGGCGGATGCATCTTGTTTCGAGATTTGCTCGATTTGAAGTGACACTCGAGAAATTCCATGATTCAGTTGAAGAATTTGTTGATTGGTGGAAGAAATTTTGTGATCGGTTTGAGAAATTTCAGATTTCATGAATTCCTGATTCCTAAGAACACTCTGCATTTGTTGATTCAATTCATTCTCTCGCGAATTTTCTTGGTTTAAACGATTCACAATTTCGACGCCTTTTTGACCAAGTTCGAATAATCTTGACACGATGTTTTGAATTGAGAATTCATGTTGTTGCTTGTCATGTGTTTGTTGTTGAACATGTTGTTCATTCTTTTCCATATCATTCTCAAGTTGAGACTTTTCTTGTTCTTTGATCTTTTGTTGCGACTCAACTTGTTCCTTTTTTTGAATTTCTTGATTCAACATGTTTTGATTTTTCGCAATTTCAGACTTGACATTTTCCTTTTTTTGTAATTGACTTTTTTGAAGCATTTCCTTCTCTTCCAGTTTTTTCGTTTCCTTCTCCATAGTTGCTTGATTGGATGACAATTCAGATTCCACTCGAGAAATCTTGTCTTGACAAACTTGTTCCTTTTGTTGTCTCTTTTCCATCTCATCTGTCAAATGTTCAACTTTTTTCACTAATTCTGTCACAAATAAAACCACTCGAGCCAATTTGAATTTTTCAAAAGTGACACGAGCAACAGCAATTCCCACTCGAACCGAAGCTTTTGCCACTGCAGCTGCTGCTTTAGCAATTCCCGCATAATTATAGGGAATGGCACTTGCTTGAGCGAGTTCCAATTTCGCGAGTGACAATTCTTGTTGAGCTTGAATGAGTTCTTGTTCCGCCTGTGAAACTTGTTGTTCCGATTCGAGTTGTTCCTCTTGTTTCTGAATAAGGTCATTTTGAGATTGTTGAAAAGAATTCACGAGTTGAGAGAGTTCTTGTTGGAGAGATTCCAGTTCTTGCTTGAATTGTGAAATCATTTGTTGGAAATTTTGAATATTTTTCTGAAGGGTTTCAAGGACGTTCTTATTTTGTGAAATTTCATGAACGAGTGAAGAAATGAATTCCGTAATGGACTTGTCTTGACTTTGAAGATTGGAAAGTACATTTTCAAAAGTTTCAATTTGATGTGAAATGGTTTGAATGGTTTTTGTAAAGGTGTCAATTTCTAAAGTGACATGTTGAGCTTGATCTTTCAAATTCTGTCCTTCATTGGTCAATTGTTGAATGGAATTCTCAATCTGTTCTTTCTGATCTTGTTCATTTGTTAAATTTCGTTCTTCTTGTTCTTGTTGTTGAGAATGATTCACTTGTTCTTGAATTAATTGTTTAATTTCTTGAACGACGTTGAGTTTTTCTTTGGACAGTTCTGTTTCTTGTTGTTTCAATTGTAACAATTCTTGTTTTGATTGTTCGAGTTGAGAGTGTAATTGTTGCAATTGTTGTTCCGCTTGTTGTTTTTCCATTTCAAGAAATGATTGTTCTTGTTCCATTTCTGTTTTTTCCAAATTCAGTTGTTCCAAATAAAGTTCTAATTCTTTGATTTCTGTCTTTTTCTGTTGAATTTCATTCTCAATGTTTTGAATTTCTTCGTGTAAACGTTGTAATTCTTCCACGACTCGTTCGATTTCTCTTTTCAATTCTTCAATTTCTTGTTCGAGTTGATGAATGTGTTTTTCCATTTCAAGGACTTCGTTTCTCAAACGTTCCATCTCTCGTTCACACTCTTGAATTTCCAATTCTACTTTTTGGATCTCATCTTGATACTGTTTCAATTCTAATTCAACAAGTTCCAGAGCTTGCTTGATTGAAATTTCTTCTTGTTCGAGTTGACCTTCCTGTGATTGAACTTGTTCGATCTTACGTTGTAACTCTTCAACATGTTGTAAGAGTGTATTCTTTTCAGATTCGAGACGTTGATAGTCTTGTTCGAATATTTTCAATTTTCGTTCTTCATCTTCTAGACTAAGTCGTAATTGTTCAATTTCTTCTTCTTGTCGTTTCAAATGATCATTTTGTTCATCGAGTGACGACTCGAGAAGGAGTTGCCAGTGGTTGTTTTCATGTGGTTGTAGTTGATGATTGTAAGAATGATGATCGTACAAGGAACGTGATGACATTTTGTTGGTCAAGTTGATCACGTTTGGATAGGAGTGTTAGAAGATTGTCCTTGATGCTAATAATAAAGTAAATTCGATCACGTTTAAAACAACTTGTAATATTTTACAATGTTTTTACATTTGGATGAATCATTTGGTTCTACTTTAAATCCTCTCCTGTTTTGTTAAGCTTATTACGAGCCATCAAAATGGCATTCAAGCTAATACCTCCTCCTCCAATAGCAACTCCTCCTTTTGGTTTGGTTGAAGTGTTGTTTTTGTTTGTTTCCTCTTCTTGAATCAAGGAACTTGATGAACTTTTTGCCATTCGATTTCCAATGGAAGAAATGACAGAAGAGGCAGAAGTATTCTCTTCTGTAGTTGTTGACGTTTCTGTTATTTCATCCTTTTTGTGTGGTTGTGATTTTTGAATGGATAATGCTCCAATGGCTCCCAATTTCTTTTCCAATTTTGAAATTTCCTCCAACTTGTCAAATTCATTTTGATTTGGCAATTCAATATCGTGCTGATCAGTAGTAGCTTCAATGACATGATTCAATAACGAGGAAATATTCGTACGAGTTTTCTCTCGACGAGGTTTTGCAATTTTTGCCTTTTTCACAACCATGGTTCCCTGTGAATGTGTTTCATCACCATTTTCAGACTTTTCCACAGAACTTGTGGAATCTGAAACGATCGAAGAATTTGAATCTTTCAATGTTCTTAATTGTAATTTCTGTTTCAATCGTTCTCCAATCATTCCAACAATGGCAACTCCACTGCTGACACCTCCATGAGGAGAAATTATGGTTGATTCTTCTGTGTTCACATTTGTGGTTGTCTTGGACACATCTGTCTGACCACTCGTTGACGAGGAATTGGTTGAAGATTCTGCTTGGCCTTGTTTTAACATTTTAGCTAAAGAACTAGTTCTAAATCTCATGGAAGGAACTCGTTGAGTGGTGGTTGTTGAAGAAGTGGTTGGATGAATGATTTCTTGTTTTTCTTGTTGTGACGTTTCAGAAGTAACACTGACCTTACTGGATTTCTTTTCAGAAGAATCCAAAGTGTTGCTCATTGATTGTTCCTTGTCGTTTGTGGTGGATGAAGAAGGTTTTTTAAGAATACTCACAGGTTTCACTTCCTTGACAGGTGACGTTTGTGGTTGAGAATTCATGGAGGTAGAGCTTGTAACAATTGCTTTTTGAGGTGTTGGATGATTAGAAATTTTCAATTTTTCAACTTGTTGAATTAATTCTAATTCTTGACTTTCGAGATCGGAATTGGAATATGGGAAAATAAATGCGAGTATGGCGAATTGAGAAAGAAGGTGTTTTTCAAAGAGAGGTGTCAAAATGAGTGAAATTCGATTCACAATGAAGCGTATTTGTGTTAGACATTGAATGCCAATGGTCATTCCAATCACACACCAAATTCCATTTTTGGAAGTTGCCATCGATAAGATCCAGCTCAATAACATGATCATGTACAATCCTACTGTTTGAATCAATGCCATTTCCTCTCTCATATAAAATAATTGTTTTGCCAATAATTTCAACTCTGGATTTGCTAATTGCCAAATTGGAATTAAATATTTTGAATCATGATTTTCTAAAATCTCTGTATTTGCATAGAATACATAAAAACTACACAACTTGATCAGAGTGTGTGAAATGATGAGAATCAGTGGCAGTGATAGCAATGTTATGGAAAGAAATGAAAAATGTGAACTCGCATTCACAATAAAAGTTACAAAATAAAGAGTGTGAATGATGACATTTGAAATGAATGAATAGAATGAAGTGGTGGTTGCGAATGACGATACATTGTTACTTCCAACAGTAGTGACCAAAGCTGGAGGTCTAAATTGAAAGAGTATGACAACTGTACCGGATTTCCGAATATGGAATTATTGTTATCCGAAATTCGTTTCATCATGATGATGATTTCATACAACAATATTTCAGTATAATCATGATCGGTTCATAAATATTTTCAGCATTAACAGTGAATCATGTGAATCCATCCACATGAAGATATATTAAAAATTTCACATACCCATCGTGACACTCATCAAAAAGGCCAATAACATGGACACTTGAAACACTAACGAAAAGATTACACTTTCCAACAACAACATGGCAATGTACGGAGACAATAATGTAAAAATTGTTTCATCCATCACATAGGAGTGTTGATTCTTTCGCATCACGTCACAATATTGCACCACATAGGAATAATATTTGTAATAACTTGATACAATGTGGAGGGAGAAGAGGGAAAGAGAAAGAATCATTTTGAGTTGTTGTTATTGGGAGGTTTGTGGGATTGGCAGGTGTGAAAGATTTTTTTCTTGTGATTCTTTAGATGAAAAGTGATGTGCCTTTTCATGTGTGACAAGCTCGCTACAATTATGTCTTGCTCACATAAACTGGCGTCACAGACACATTGTTAAACCTCAAATTGAATGTAAAAGTAATTTAATGGATGCTTTACAGACCAAAGTTTACATTTCACTTGCTCATAGCTGCCTGGAATGATGTGTAAGTGCCTGCGACCGCTGTGAGTGATTTGATTGAAGCGACAGTGCTTGTGACTGTCGTGACAGTACAGAATGGTGAGAAATGGCCGTCGAATGATCACTCTTTGCCACACTTTTTCTGGACACAGTGCTATGAACCTCTGACTTGTCAAGCTTTGGTAAATGCTCCCCCTGTGAATTGTCACAAATATCAGATTGGCGTTTCAACTCTTGAATATCCTTAACAGAGAGCGCCACGCTAATATTGTCATCATTTTTCTTGAGGTCAGAAATGAGGTTGGAATATCGTCCGTACATGCTCTCAAATTGCTCCCTCTCTTGCTCTGATAATTTGTTCAGTAGAAATTCTTGTTTTTGTTGAATTTCATCCAGAATTTTAAGAATGTTTCTTCGTGCCTCTTCTTCATGCTTCAAAGAATGCTCCAGTTGACGAATTCGATCGCTCTCTGCATCACTTCCAATCGAGAAGGACAATTCGGAAGGAGCCTTAGATTTCCTACTCCTCTGCGAATATTTGGAGCGTGAGGAGAATATAGATTTGGTATCGAATTTGTCGTCGTTAGTGGCCTCTTTTGTAGGAAGCTCGAGTGATGCATCAGGATTTAAATCGGAAAATGCTTGACTGATGGCATCACTTTGTTCACGCGTTGGATTCAAAGGAGGAAGACTCTTTGACTTGGAGCCGGTACTGCTATGTTTGGATCGTACGGACACCTTGTCATCTTCATTGTTAATTGAGTGCTTGGAAAAATCATGTTCAAAATTGTCCTTTTTCGACAGCTCTGCAGCCAATTCCTCGATTTGTTTTCGCTTATTGAGCTTTTTGAGAGGATAAAATGCATCCTTCCTAGGTGGCGGAGGTAATTTTCGTAGACCATTATTGAATTGAGAGTCCTTGTAACTGTGAACGACGATAGGTTGGTGGAGTGAGTTTCGTTGATCCAGAATTCCTGTAAATTTCTTGAGTTGAACTTTTCGATTAAGGGCCGTCATGTAATTGGCCAAATCCTGTATGGGTGGGTAGATCCTAGCTTTGCCAAACACTGGAGATTGCCGTGCTGGTTGAGGTGTCTCTATGAGATTATTATATACAATTCTGTTGTCATAATTTTCGGGGTTGTTGATTGATACTTCGGTCAAAAAGGTTCCATCACCACCTGTTCTCTCGTTGCCAACATTTGTTCGTTTTGAAGAGTTATAACTACGAGCAATTGAGGTTCCATTGAGCTGATTCGGGCTACCATTGTTCAATGATTGATGTGCTCTTCCCAGATTTGAAACCACAATGGAATTATTATTGAAGGTAGCTGTTGGCTGGGATATCATGAAGGGACTTTGTCCCAAATCTACATTCATTTGCTCAGCCATAGGATCGTTGAGGGTTGTCTAAATTATAGTTACGAGTAAGGATGTTGTTGAGGGTTTGTACAAAAGAATGATTGGTGGTAATTATAACGGCTACTGTTGTTGAGTCCTTAAATACCAATGGATTTCTTAATAGCAATAATCTAGGAACAATTCAAACTCATTCGGATAAGTATTTCAATCACACTTTCTCTCTATTATTTGATGATGATAAATTCGGGAACAGAACACGACAGAGTGAGCGGGAATAGGTGTTGTTGCTTTTTTTCTCTTGGCGTCAAATTTACGGCCGTTAAAATTTCAAAAACGTTTCTGACTGGCATTGAAAGGCCATGCGTATGGCGTGGAGAGAAACGATGATGCAACAATAGGTCTTATTCTTTGACCAAGTCAACAGAAAATTAAATATTCAGATTGAGTGCCACAATACATTCCCCCTTCCAAAAGCTTTGCGATTTCCTTGCTCATTATCCAAATATTTGTTTCAAAAGATGATGATGAACAGATGAAAATCATTGGATGGTCATACATTCCAGCGATCATGATTCTGCAATCAATAGTCATTGTTTTTAATTGATATACTCGAGTGGTGTCCTTGTATCGATGGCTTGATCACTGATGACATTTCGCATCATCCGAAAAAAAATACAAACACCATCATCATCATCCACATTCTCACATCATCATGTCCTCACTGGGCACGAATTCACTCCTGATGTATGCATCGCGTGCAGCGGCATCATCAGGCTCTCAACAAAATTCAGTCATGTTGGGAGCTGCTGGATCGGGAGGAGGAGCAGTCTTGGTTCCGGTCAGTGAAATATCATCATCAACGACGGCTAGTGCAGCAACCAATAATCAAGTGCTACACTATGGAGATGTTCTTTCATTGGTGTATGAGGATGAAAAATCTCACATTTCTGTTCGTGGATTGAATCCCATTCGATGTGGATGTGTCAATTTTCAAGAGAGTTATAAAGCACCTCTCAAAGAATCATTGTTTATGGTCATGAAAGGTGGTTCTTATTCAGCATTGAAACGATACAATGAATTTATGGAAATGAAAACAGTCACAACAACTGGCATACATGAAATTATTGCCTCCTCGAGGAGATCTTCAGCTAGGTTCGGGAGAAATGTGGCTGCCATGGTCAACACCAATGCAGAAAAGAGTTTGGAATCGAAAAGACTCAAAACCAAGATGCAACGTGAGGAGCAACAAAACAAAATTGAAGCTCAAAGGGTATGTGGTTGTGTTTGTGAATTAATTATAGTGGGTATAATGTGAACTTTTGTGGAACAATATCATGCATGTGAATTTTTATATTCCCATTACATCATCATCAAATAATGTGGCGTGTCACAATTGTGTGTGGCTAAATGTCACTTGTCATTTTTATTCAAAATAATTTTTACATTCTCCGCAACATTGATTTGCCCTTACTAAATATTATATAATTACCAATACTTCTGCAAAATTAGGAACTCGGAAAAGTTGTCACTTATGGTGCTAGAATACAGCTCTTGCATTTGGAAACTCAGGAATATTTGACAGTACTTCGAACAAATGCAGAGCTTGAAAAAGCTTGCATTGGACTTTCATTGGCTAGCAGTGGAAGTAGAACCTTCTTTCAAATTTTACCACATTTCAAATTTAGAGCGGTAAGTTTTTGATTATTCTCGATTCACAATCACTCACACCGTTGGTCGCACGAAAAATTGCAAATACCTTTCGTTGAACCATTTACACGAAATTTTAATCGTTTTCGCCACCTCGTGCATTTAAACAATGTTTTTATTTTTAAATATTTTTCAAATCAAATTATTAACTTAGGAGAATGAACCTGTTCGTCTCTCTGATAAGATCATTCTATTTAATGAAAAGTCAAAGCATACACTCCACTGTTCACAACTCGTGTACAACAAACCAGTAGTGAACAGAGATAATAGAAATGAAGTGAATGCAACTGCGTCCAATTCTTCCAATGTATGGAGAATTAATCTTTTTTCTCCATACTCTGCCCATCTCTCCAAAACATTGTTAAAGATTGGTGACGTTATTAGACTCTTCCACAAAGATGCAGAAGGATACATTTTTCAACATCATGAACACATCAAATTATTTACAGATAAGAGTGCTCTTTCTTCCATTTGCTCTCTTTTTGAAATTGAAAATTCAGACCGATTCCGTGGTGGTTTTGCTAGATATAGCGTACCATTCAGGCTCAAACACTTACCAACAGGATGTTATTTAACAGTTCAAAAAACTGATGTCATAGATCAAAAGAGCAGTGACACTCTAAACGCATCCGACAATGGTTCCGTTACGTCACGGGGTGTTGGAGGCTGGCTAAAAATTAAGAAAGGACTTAAACAAGTGTTGAGACCTTCATTGACAAAGGAGCCAACCGATGACACACTTTTTACATTCCATTCGCCGGAAGTTGGAGCTTCTGATGCTGTCGGATACGGTCAACCGATTGAAAGACGTAACTTGGTAAGAATTAGGCATGTGAAAACAGATACATGGCTCCATGCTTCCGAAAGATCTACAAAGGACATTATTACTTCACGAAGTGGAAGTATGTTTAGGAGTGATTCTAAATCTTCTTCTCGAAGAGCTTCCATGTCTCCAACACTGGCCATGTTGAAAGATTCTTCCTTTTTTGTGGATCTTTCATTCGAATACAGAAAAAAAGAAACAGATGTCTTTTCTGTCAGCATGTCTTCAGAGAAAGAATTGAAAGATTTTTATGTTGTGAATCAAGTTTTTAGAATAATTGGAAATTTTAGAAAGATGCTCAAAAAATCATCGACACAACAACCTCAAAGAAGTGACATTGAATCCGTTTTAGAAATGTTGCGGTTTGTGATTCGTTTTTGTACGGAAAGTGGAGAGCAAGATGTCATGAAAAGAGAAGGTATTCCATATCCTGACAGGCAGTCTGCATTCAGAGATATTGGTCTGATTGATATCATCATGAATATTATTCAAGAGTCGATGAATATTTTTGGAAAAGAGGACAAATGGGATCAATTGTATCAGTACAGTTTCCGTTCCATTAGACAAATTACTCTCTTGCATGTTTCCAACAGTTTATACGTATTTGAAAAGTATTTCCATGAATTGCAGAACCATATTTTAGGAGAATCTTCGAGTGTTGTTTTACATCCAGCTAAAGACTTTTCAACAACCATTGGTCACACGAACACACAACTTCTCATTGGAATGATCAAGGACAATATGGAACTGTTGAATAGTATTACTCAAAAACAAATTGAAGGGTTCTTTAAGTTACTTGTGGAAAGTGATCAAAGAAACCCACTCTATTTGGACTTGTTGAATATTTTGTGTAAATGTGAAGAGAGACCCATTCAAAAGAACCAAAATGATTTGGTGTCACTTTTGAAAAATGCTCTCGAAAAGAATCCAAATCTCTTCATTATTCCGAGCATTGAGAAGGATGACCCTGTTGTGAAAATACCATCTACAGGAGAAAGCAAATCATTGAAGACTTTTAGCGAGACGGAACATTTTATTTTCATGCTCACTTCCATTCGTTTCTTTGCTTCGTTGTGCTCAGGAAAAAACAGTCTTGCAATTCCCTTTATTCAACAATTGTTTCCCTACGAGTTAGTTTTGAAATGTATCCAAGACACTAAAGCACCTCTCTCGATACGGTCTGCCTTTGCAAATCTCATGGAATATTTGTATGTGGACGCCATTGGAATTGAGGAACAACCTGCCATCAAACTCACTAGAAAATGGCTTGCCACAGGAGCTCATATCAAATCAACGTCATTCGAGGAATACAGAGCTCGTCACAAGAAACTCAAAGACTTTATTCATGGACACTTTTTCGTAGCCGGTAATCGAAAACTTTCACCTCAATCCGATCAGTCTTTCAATTATCAACTGATCAAGATTTGTTACAAGCTATTCCTGTATCGTGCTTATAATCCATATGGAGACGATTTGGAACAGAAGAAACTCGAGAGTTATCAGGACCAAGAAGAAATTTCTGGCATTGTAAACTCATTACTCAAAATGTTGAACTCGAGCAATGTTGGAGAAGAGCACTTTATTGAATCTGAGAGTAATAGAACCATCATCAAAATCAAGAACAAAATCAGTGACATTATCCTCTATGTTTTAGATATGAGAATTGACGTGCGTATTTCATTGTATCTGGATGTGTACAGCGCCAAAGAAAAAGATGTCGATAATACTTCTAATTTGGACACTATTCTCTCCCGAGTCGAAGAAAAAAGCAAAAAGATTCCATTCTTCCAATTTGATTCGGAAGAGCATAACTTTATTCCAGCCATGCTTTCATTGTTACAGTATAAAAACAATGAAACTCCAATTAAGGCTCTCAAAATGTTATTGAGATCACACATGCAAGAGATTGAGTTGAAGAATAACCTGGAACGTCTAGTATTACTCACCTCTCCAAAACTTGTTCAATCCTATGAAACCATTTTCAATTATTATAACAAGCTCAATAACTTGGTAAACAATGCAACATTCTCAGGAAGCAAACACGACTCCAAAGAATACAAAGAATTTAAGAGTACAGTGAACGGAATTGTATCCGACGCCAAAAAGTATGGACCGTCTGCTCAGAGTATTTTGAGAAATTTGCAAATTCACGAACTCATGATTACCTGCCTCACAAAAACCTATCCTGAGAATATCAAATTCAATATTTTCCAAAAGGCAGTTTTGGTATTGACAGAATTTGTGAGGGGCAATCCAGAGAATCAAGTCGAGCTCTTCCCTCATATGCAATTCTTTATCAATATATTTTCTGACAAATTGGACACGAGTGAATTACTTTGCGAAATCGTTCGAGACAATCGTGATCTTTTGATGAATATTGATGAAAAACTGATTCACAAATATATTGACAAGGTTGGAGATCTTGGAAAGTTGTCGTGGCATTTGAACTTTTTACGAGTACTTACTCGAATTGGTACATCGAATATTCAGAGAAATCAGGACATTATTGCCATTTATTTGAGTACTGAACGAAAAGATATCATTGTTTTATTCAACGATGATGCTGGAATTGAAGAACGTAAGCAACGTATTGAAAACAAGGAATACAAGATATCTGGCTCTCTCCTCAACTATCACATCAACATGCTCTATCTGTTGTGTGATTGTACTTTGGGAACTGTGAAAGAGGCTGAAGTGAAAATTCAATCCATTCTCTCCTTTGAAGATTGTCTCTCACTGTTAATATCTGAGAACTTGATTCCATTGGTGAGAGATCCACTCATGTCGCTCATGAACGAACTCTACATCAACACGGAAAAGAAATCAAATGATGTTCTTACCAATGCATCTATTTGGCGACTCTTTAAGCGTATTTCACAAGAAATCAAATATTATGTGAGTTGTAAAGGTAGAAACACGTGCAAGTTAGAAAGAGACATTACCTATCAACTTCCACCTCTAAAGAACGACCTCCCTCAAGACGATGACGATATTGAAACCGAATTTTACGTGAGCGAAAAGTATATTTATTCCATCGTAGTACCTCTATTGAAAAATTATTTTGCCAACTACTTTTCGAAAGAATCTGCATCCAAAGACTCTGCAGAAAATATTAGTGAAATTATCAGTGACATTATTACACAATTAATTGAACTCTACACGTTCACAGCAAATCCTAAATACAGAGAAGATATCAGTGACTGTATTTTGGAAATTCGTTCAAGAGCTGCATTACCCATTTCTATTGAGACGAAATTTAAAGAGCTCAAGAAAAATAGAGCCATTACAGTGTTATCGCCCAACTCTGTTCTCAATCCAGCCCTGACCATCAATGCTGGAAATGAAGATGCTAAACGTTTCAAGGCATTCATTGAAACATTACATTTCCAAAGTAGTGAGGCCATTTTCTCAAAACTTGCCAAGTCGTTCGTGGAACAATATGGAGGTCACTTTAAATGTCTCATTGAGGTTCTGCAAAGAATCATGACCATTGGTATCTCCAAAGATTTGGTTGAAACCTTTGTGGGTGCAGTTGAAACCATCAAGTATGCCATCAAGGGTCAGAAACCCGAGTTCGTTGTTGATACTGGTATTCCAGAGCTCGTTTTACAATTACTCACTGCCGAGTATGACATTGTTTCACATGCCCTTAAACTCTCTCATGAAATGTTAAATTCCGTGGAGACTCGTAAAGTTGTGAACACCATTGTCAGTAGTGGAAGCTATGAATCATTCTTTGTGGCCATTAGAAACCGACTACGTCAATCGACCTACGAAGTCAAGGAACATTTCTCCCTCAGAAAACGAAGTACCACTTCTTCCATGTTTAGCAGCCGCAAAGACAACAGTCAGGCAAAAGATGTGTTACTTTTCTTGAAACTACTTTGCGAAGGTCACTTTTTACCCAATCAACAAATGTTATATAATCAACCTTTCAACTCGGTTCCTGTGAACTTGGTTTCCGAATGTGTCGACTATGTCATTAGCTTGTTCAAGTATTTGAGTAATGACAGTGTTGATAACTTTATTCAGGCATTTGACACTCTCAATGAAATGATCCAGGGACCGTGTATTGAAACTTCGATTGAATTGGCCTCCTCGACAAGATTCTTGGCTGTGATTAATGAAATTTTAGCGAGAAAGGTTCTTGATCCTGAAGATGGAGACATTATGGAAGTTCCTGATGACAATATCATTCAGATTGATGACGTCGATTATCATTTGGATGTATTGGATCATGAACTTGAATTATTAGAGAAAATTATCATTCTTCTTACCAGTATGCTTGAAGGTGGAAACAAAATCTCAAAGAATTATATTAAGAAAACCATTGATTTCAAAGCATTGTGCAAACTCATGGTAATATTTAGAAAAGGAAACGTGGCCTTTAAAACCAAATTGACCAGAATTTTAACCATTGAAAAGAAGCCAGAACTACTCAAAGAAGCTCTCAGAAAAGCTCACAATATTGGTATTTCCATTTTCATTTTGCTCAAATATTTAGATTTTGATTTTTCAATCATCTCCTCAGAATATTTGGATTCGAATGAGAAGAGTGTGGATCAAGTCGATGAAACTGGTAAAGTTTGGCTCAAATACTACAACACAAAGGTTGGAACGATTGAAGTTGTTCGTGACAATGTGTTGGAAAAGGTGCATTTCAAGGTTTTGAAACGTTGTAGGCATTTACAAGAAACCACCAAAGACGAATTTGTTGAGGCGTGTGATAGAAGCTCACCGCAAACGAAAGTGAAATCCCTCTTCGATTGGACCTACCAAATCGCTCGTGTGGAAATGGCTCACTTGAAGAATCTCATGGACAATCCAAATAGTTTCAATGCACGTGGTTGGAAGCTCACTGAAAAGTACTGGTATCATATTCGACTTGGTGTCTTCTTACTGGCCGTTGTGATTAACATTTTAGTTCTTGCAACGTACACAAAACAATTTGATGTCATTTCTGGACCTGTCATTGTACCAGGAGTGCCATTGACTACTCAGAGCCCACTCTATCGAAATAATTATAATTATTTAGCTATTGGAATCATTGTTGAAACGTTAGGGCTCATTTTGCTAGGGTTGAATATTGGTCTTTCTGCCATCTATTTGTATTTCTTCCTCACTTTGAATATTAAGAAGAAATTTAAGCTGAAAAAGGATGAAAATTGGAACGATATTACCAAAACGAACCGTTTCATTTATAACTTTTTACTGTATGCTTTACAAGACCCATATATTTGGAGAATTATTTTATTCTTCTGGGTGATTGTGATTGGAATATTTGTGACGCCTCTTGCATATATTGTCTTGACGTTTGAAATTATAGCTCTTTCACCCGATGGATTGCTTGACATTATTCTTGCTATCGGTCAAAACTATGAAAAGTTACTATACACTGCCGTATTGACACTCTTCTCGGTATTGTTACACACCTTCTTGATGTTTAGCTTCAAATATGACCAATTCAAGTTCAACAATACCATTGTGTGTACAGAAACTTTGACATGTTTCATGTCCATTCTCAACTATGGATTGAGAGGTGGTGGTTTTTGGGAAGATATTACTGATGCTGTAAGTGTGTTGTTCTTCTTTTATTTTATTCTCAAATTTTAATTTACCAATTGCCATCAACAGTATCCTCTTGATGTACCTCGTATCTTTATTGACTTGTACTTTTCACTACTGATTATCATTTTGTTAGTGAACGTTGTCTTTGGTATTGTGCTTGACAGTTTTAGCGAAAGAAGAGAAGAAAAAGCAGAATTGGAACAAGAAAAGACTGGATGTTGCTTTATTTGTTCACACAAAAAGTCACGATTTGACGTTCGAGCCAATGAAGGCATTAGTTTCGAAGGTCACATCAAACACGAACACAACATGTGGAATTATGTCTTTTATTTAATTTATTTAGAAAATAAGGATCCCAGCGAATATACTGGTATTGAACAATACGTGGCAGAGTTGGCCAACAAACAATACATTACCTTCTTTCCAACGCTTCGTTCCATGACTTTGGAAAGAGCAGAATCAGATGAAACGGTGGAACAAAAAGAAAATGCCACTCTCAAAGATCAAGCATTCAAGATTGAAAGTTTACAACATGCCTTACAACATCACAAACGATTTAGTTCGTACATGAGTAAGGATGATGAAATTGTGAAATGT
>NW_025407905.1:0-22139 GCF_003324165.1 Naegleria lovaniensis
AGTGATTTATAAATCTTCCAATATTTCCCATCCATGTTGCGTCAATAATTTCATTCTCATTTAAATTCATGCAGTAGTGGTGAAGAGATTTGTGATATTTTCTGCTTGTTCTTTTTTCAAATCTTTTGATTGAGATTACTTCTCCAACATACTCAGTGATGAATTCTCCCTTTTTGATGATGGGTTGATTGCACTTTACACCAATTCCTTTACCTTTGCTGTAAAAGCAAACAATATTTGGATACTGCATGTTGGTAAACATTTTGTTGTCACACAGCGAGCCACACTGACAATCTGAAGAGCACTCCACTTGTGACAAGTAATTCAAACATTCATGCTTCACACATTTGCTGGTGCAGTTACATCGATTATCGTTATGAGCTGTTGGGAGTGTTTTAGAACTTCTTTCATTCTCTAAAATGTACACAAAATCGTCAGGTAATTTTAAATTTGGAAAATACTTTTCTATCAACTCAGGCTTGGCAATATTCTTTTCAGGGTTTGCAATTTTCAATTTTAATTTCTTATAAACTTTCATAAATGGATTCTTTTTCTTTTTTACTTTCATGCCTGATGTGGTTGCTTTGGATGAAGTCGTGGAAGTGTTACTTTTAGTGGTGCTGATCGAAGATGTTGATGATGATCTGGAAAGGAGAGCTGGCGGTGTGTTGGGAAGTGATGGAGATTCCGAGCTTGATGTATGGTGTTTTTCATTGGTAATAAAAGACAACGACGAAACCAATGGAATTTCAATCCTCTTCGTTCGATAGGTGCCTCCAATGTGATCATAAATCACGCATGTTTTTTCAATGGATACTGCATTAATTTGATAGTCTTGTTCTTGGGATGTTGGTTCCACGTCATCGAGTGCTGCTTTTTCATATTCTTGAAAAGTTTTAATTAAAGCCTGTAGTTGTTCGGAATTCCATGTGCATACCGTTGGTTTTTCAATTCGTCGGCGAGGCTTGTTGCTACATTCTCTAAATCGTTGCAACAGTGGTTTCTCTCGGAAAGCTTTTTTAACTGATGAATGGTGATCGGGATTGCTTCCATTTGTTGCTGGATGATTATGATCGGTTTTTGATGATGACTTTTCCTGTTTGTGATGAGATGACAGCTTGCTTTCCTTTTGATTCATTTTTTTAATGTCGACACAAACGTTTTTGACTTTCCATTGCCACATCAAACCACTGTCGTGACATTAAACACGAATAATTTATTTCTTGGTTGATTTAAACAATTGAAGAGGATGGAACAGAGTTCAAACCGCACTTGCTCTTACCACGAATAATACGGAAATATCCATCTTCACCCCAATCTATTTGAGTGGGTTATTGGGTAGTCATAAAAAAATAATTCCTTAGTAAAAAACAATAAATTTTCACAAAAACATACCTGAACCCAAGAGTTCTTAACAATCCAGTATGGTTCTTCGGATCCGAGCCAGCTCTTACCAACACCATAACCAACAATCAAAACACCGTGGTCCAAATCTTGAGGATTACAGAACCATGGATCAGAGATACCAGAAGTGTAGTATTGCAACCATTCAGCATTGATAGCAATGGAGATTGGTCCGTTAGCAGCGAGCCAAGCAGCCATTTGAGTTTCGTCGCTTGGAATTGAGGTCCAAGAGGAGATGGTGGCAACAACGTTGCTCTTGTTGAATCTGCAAGTGTCATCAACACCTTCATATGGATAAGAGTCCTCAGTGACCAAACCACCGTTCTTGATGATGTATTGGAAGGCAGACCACATCAAACCGCCATTGCAACCAGAGTCACAAGCTTGTTGGTTTTGATAAGTGACACAGTTGTGATCACAGTCAACCAATTGTTGTTCAGACAAGCTGACAAGTTTACCCTTCTTGATGGCCCATTGACCTTCAACGTTACCAGTGGTGGAGAAAGTCCAGCATGAACCACAAGCACCTTGATTCTTGACAGGAGTAACAGCTCCGTGTTGTCTCCAGTCGAAGGACTGTTGTTGAATTAACGGAATGGTGTGATGATGAAATAGATAAAATTTAAGAGTTCAAATGAAGTGATGATGGAGGAATCATTCCAATTGCAATGATCAAAATTTGGAGATGTAAAAACGTGAAGGATGATACCGTTATGAAGTGTTAACAAAATCATCATAACAAAATATACGTACGGTTGGAGCAGCTTGGATATCCTTTTCAGAAACAACAACTTGTTGTGGAGCACCCAAAATCTTCTTGGCTTCCTCTGGAGTGTAAGTCTTCATCAAGAACATTCTCTTGAATTCTTCTGGAGTCAAATCAGCAAACTTGGTGATACCGAAGTTTTCTCTCTTGCCAACATGGTTATAATATCTGGCCTTCTCAACGTTGGCCTTGAAAATTTGATATCTAGAATTATGTTCTTCAGTACCATAGAGTTTGGCATGTTTTCTAGAGAACTTGATGAAGAGCTTCTTCATTTCACTCTCGGCCAAAGGCTTGTACTCTTGAGCCAACACAACAGCGGCACAAGCAATCAACAACACAGCAACAAGGACAGAACGCATTTTTTTCAGCTGTTTTACAATGGGATGTTGCGGGGAATGCACTAGTGCAAAGTCCCATCAACTCCGATTGATTGCTCCTATTTGAACACAATCAATGGATACAAACAACGGCGTTTTCTCCTGGCGTTCCCAACTACCACTTCGCTGGTGTAACATTCCTTTATTTGGTTCATTCGGGCTACGTCTCAGTGTTTTTGTTACATTAGCTTTTTGTTGTTCGCCCAGCAAAAGCTGCTTTGTCTTTGTTGAAGGACAAAGGCTTCTGCTGGAGCTATAATGAATAATAAAACGACTTGAGGTATGTTGTTGTGATTAGAAAAATACGGTGTAATTGTGGTCGGAAGAAATAAATAGGTGAACAATTTTAAACGTGTTCCAATTTTTGGACGAACTTTTTTTGTGATGAAAAATGCTTGACATTTTATTGCATGTCTTGAGACGAAGCCACCACCTGGCTCAGCTGGGAATACGAAACGAGGTTTTTTGTTTTCTTTGCAAATACGTAAAAAGGAGGTGACAACAACTGATAATTTCCAACAATCACAGCAATTTGTTTTTGATAAAGCTTGGTGCTGGTTGTTGATGAAAATTGTCCAATTAATTTAAATTTGAATGGATCCGTCTGATTTGGTGCCACAAATATTTTAAATGAGTTAATTGGTTCAGAATGTCGAGATGCATTTTCATTGTTCTCATTGAAATTGCGAACCTCTACGGTTGCATTGCTCAAAGAAATATGATTAGTCTTAATTTCAAATTCTACGGGCTTTTTAAGCAAAAATGCCGCAATATGATTTTGAGCATGAATTAATGAGTCGTGTGTTTGAATAATGGTAAAACTGATGTCGTCGGTTAATGTAAGTCGTTCTGTTAAGTTTGGCAAAACTTCACTTGTTTCAATATGGAAAACAGGAAGTGAAATGTTGTAGTAATTGGAAATGCTTGTCTCCATGAAATCGGTGGCAAATCCGGCCCTATAGTCATGTCTTGACTGATGGTATGATTGACGGATGGAGTTGACACGATGTTGTAAACATCGCAATTGTAAGTCTTTCGCACAAATTAAATCTTGATCTGTAAAACTATAAGAAATGGATGTCACGCTTTCTCTAGCTTGCTTTCTTTCATTATTAAAGTCAACAAATTGTTTTTCAGTCATTCTCATCAAAATTTGTTGGTTAATTTGACTAGGGGCATCACAATATTTCCTCTTTCTATCGTTATTGTATGAAAGATATACACATTCTTTTTTCACTAATTTGATTTTCATGTTTGAGTAACTTCTATGATAGTCCAATACTGTGGTTCTTTTTGAATAATCACGTGACTCTCCGAAAAATCCTTCAAGAGAACGTGTTCCCAATAAAGACAAATCAAAAACTGCATCTTGTGGAATAATTCTGATCAATTTCTGAATTGTTTTGATGTTATGGATAATGATGTTTTTTGTGAGGGTTCCGGATAATGTAAAATTATTATT
Source organism: Naegleria lovaniensis (assembly GCF_003324165.1). Classification (NCBI taxonomy): domain Eukaryota; phylum Heterolobosea; class Eutetramitea; order Acrasida; family Naegleriidae; genus Naegleria; species Naegleria lovaniensis. The sequence continues at coordinate 4,013 of NW_025407905.1, forward strand.
CTTATTGGAAATAATGACGTCTTGGAAAACGGTATCCCACTCATTCAAATAGTCCAAATTTTCCTTAAGAACTTGCAACACTTCGTGCAAATTGTGTGAAGATGTTCCATCATGATTTTTGTCATCGTAAACATGAAATAAATCATGTATCGCTTTTAAGTACTTATAGAATCCTAAATATCGATAGTTGGTTCTCTCGTTCAATAATCGTAATTTTTCAAGTAACTGTAAATTGCATACATCACGTAATACATCCTCAGATTGATCATCATATTTGATAAACGAGCTCCGTTTAACTATTTTACACCACTCTAAAGGTTGTTGTCTATATATTTCATCGAGTGTGTTCAATTCAAATCGTTGTAAAATAGAACAAGAAATTTTGGTGACAGCTATGTCTTGATTGCTAAAATTTGCCACACACACTTTACCAATGTTAGTATGAAGGGTTTCACTCAACAACGTAACACTTAATTCGTTGTCATTGCTGCTATGATAGAAAGAAATGCCTCCAGAGTTAAAATTCCGTGGTTCTTTTTCTTTCCATTCAAATGAAATTGTGTCTTTGTCATTCACTATGAAGGAAAGTGGTATGTTGGTCGCTTGTGTTCTTTGAATAACAATTTTCATCAAATGGCAACCGTTTCCGTTGTCGTTGGAAGAAATACAAGCAGAGGAATGGCGTGCAATTTGAAGGTTTGGAGCACCTACTTTAGTGGCAACCGGATATAATTTTGGTCTCCCATTAATTGCATTCCTCATGTTTTTGCAATGGTGACTGTAGCAAAAATGATGTAGTTCATTTGGGCTCGATGTGAAATATTTGTAATTAGCAGACCCTGCATCTGACACAGTACAGACGATGTTTCGAGTATATGTGTCACGAAATTCAGAAATCGTGTCTCTAATGGTTTGTTCAGTTTCAGTAGTGCATACTTTGAAGTTTCCAGGAATTCGAACTTCACCGTTAATACTGCAATATAAAGTTTGAACAATTTTTTCAGCTAAAAAACCCTTGGGTGGAAAATTCGGACTCTGAGCTAGTGCAGTACAATCACTAATCTTCAATGGACCTTCATTGGCACCGTATACAAGCCCAAGCTTGGTATTGATTCCTAAATGCGGTGTTACATCTACTGCATCAATTTGAACAAGACCAAAATTTTGATTTTCAATAACCTTCATTTTTTCTACTAGCTTATCAAAGTCATCTTTGTCTAGTTTAGTATTCCCTTCTCCATATGATGCGGTGTGAAAATGATGGTCGAGTGTGGATGAACAAGGTAGGACTAAGTTACATCTTTCAGAAGAGGGTTCAAATTCTTGTCCTCGTTTCAACCCTCTCGCCAATGCTTCATACGCATTGTATCCCATGATAACCAATAAATCTTGAGCAAAACAAAGAACAGATGGGCTCCATCTATGGCCTCTACTGTCTTTGCAAATTAATTGTGAAAAAGCATCACGAAGATATGTGAAAAAGAAAGTTCGAGGTACTAATTTGCGACTACCTAACACCTGAAAAAACAATTTTTTCAATTCTTGAATATCCTCATCAAATATATCACATTCCGAATAATAACTATCATCATCGTTATTTTGTGATTTAAAATCAGCATGGTCTACAAAATTATGAGAGATGGTGTCGGACTTGGTATTTACAATTGATGAGTGTGTTGGAATAAATTTGTTGTTAATTAGTTGTTGCAGCATGTAATACGGTGCTGTTTGTTCTTTTGTTGAATATGACAACGTGATGTAGTCTTCAGCAAAACCATGATCCAGGATTTTATGTAATTCAATAACGCCGACATTTTTTTCTGGTTCGAGTAATTTCATGATGGTTGAACTAGAATAACGTTGTGACGTTGTTGAGGTTTGAGGTGGGTCTTCGCAAGCTGTACTTGTTTTGGAGTGTTTACGTTTTTGACGAATTCGCATCAGCTCGTCATGACACTCTTTCAATTTCAAATAGCCTTGAAAATGTAGTTTGTTGATCCATTCTGATGTTAACTCTTGATTTTGTCTTTGATTTTGAAATTTTGGGTCAGAGTAAATGTTATAGATAGCACTATCCTCGTCCGGGTCAATGCAATCAGTAACATATTGTGCAATCTTTGTTGAATTGTCAACCTGGAATTTGCAACAGTATAGAACAAATGGGACTCGTTTGTTGTGTGTGATGAGGTATGAGAAATATAGTTCGAGATGGCGATGGATGGTATTAAAATCCTTGCGATGAAATCCACATTGATCAATAATATCTTCTATTAAATGTTCGACATTAATATATTGATGGACTGCGAATAGCATTGTTTTGATGGCAACATGATATTCCGGTCTCAACAGACCGACAAAGGCGTTTCGTTCATGTTTTAACATTTTTATTGAAAAAACCTCCAGCAAACACCAGAACAAAACTTCGACAGCCTGCTCGACCTTTTTTAAAATGGTTAGGATTCTAAAAAATAAAGTGCTTTCCAAATGCTATTGTAACACTATTTCTGGGAGTTGGGAACGCCAGGAGGAGGGCTTTGAAGAACCAATGTGTTGAGAAGTCAATAAGATTTAGAACTTTTTATGCTTCTTGTGGGCAGGTTTCACAGAGGACTCTGAACTGTCATTATTGTTGCTGGACCATGATGAGGATGATCTGTTATTATTGGACCAGTTGTTATTTCTTCCTCCCTTGTAACCACCACCAAAGGAATTGCCTCCTCTACCGCCTCGTCCTCTTCCACCCCCAAAACCACCATTATTCTTTGGGCTCTTGGACTCGAGAAATTCCATCAAGCCTCTCTTCTTTGACCCACCATTCTCGTCTTCATTGGAGTCTCGTCCGTTGGAGTGATGACCATTGTTGTTACCATTGCCATTCGTGGATGTTTCAGCAGAATCTTCTTCATTATCAGCCTCTTCCTTATTGTTGAACTTGTTATATCCGTTGTTGTTGTTATTATAATTATTGTATGATCCACCCTTATTGTAGGATGAGGATTTATCAAAACTCTTCTTAAAGTTGGAACCTCCTTTACCACCCAATCCAAACGAAGATTTTAACCCTTCTTCATCAAAATCATTCATTTTGAAACCTAATTTTCGAGCAAACATGTTAAATACACTTCCATAAGTGTTTACAAGCTTGAAAACATCTCTACTCAATTGATTATTCGAGACAATACTTTGCACTTCTCTATGAATATCGTTCATTTGCTTGTCTGTCACACTGTTATCTAACTCTTCAAGTTTTTCCCAATCTTTCTCATCTTCTTTGTCATTATTTAACATCATGTTGAAATAGGAAAGAGCAACTTCTTTTTCTCTTGGAGTCAAGAACAAGACAGATACACCTTTTTTACCAGCTCGAGCAGTTCTTCCAGCTCGATGGAAATAATCAGCAGGTTGCTCAGGAATATCAAATTGAACAATTAAATCAACGTTAGGGAAATCGAGACCTCTGGCAGCAACATTGGTAGCAACGAGTACTCCTGGATTCTTATCTTCCATAAATTGGAAGAAAATTTCACTTCTCTTATTTTGGTTCATGTTACCAGAGAGTTGAACAACTTTTCCAATATTTGAAGTGTTTTCAAGAACACAAGTCACAAATTCAACAGATAATTTGGTGCTCACGAACACAATAATTTTCTTATCAACATTATTTCTCAATACTGAAATCAATGCTGCAAGCTTCTTATCATTTGGTACTTCGTAATACTTTTGTTCCAAGGTAGAAACCTTCTTTGAATTTGCATCATCCAAACCAAGTTTCACAATATCATTCTTGAGTGAGATGTGAGCTAAATCTTCAACTTTATCAGTCATGGTTGCAGAGAAGAGATAGGTTTGACGCTCTTTTGGAAGTTGCATGACAATCTTTTTCAAAGTTTCTTCAAAACCACTATCCAGTAATCGATCTGCTTCATCCAAAATGAAATATTTCAAGTGGGAAGGATCGAAGTTTTCTCTTTGAATGTGATCTAAACATTTACCTGGAGAGGCGATCAATACTCTTACTTGTTCATTGGCTAACTCAGCTTGCTCTACAGAGACCTTGTTTCCTCCAATGACGCAAGCGGCCTTGTATTCAGTATGTTTTAATAGTTTATCAGCAACTTGTTGGATTTGTAAGGCTAATTCTCTTGTTGGAGCTAAAACGAGGATATAAATGCCTTGAACATTCTTTTCATTCTCTAACATGCAGGAGAGTGATGGAACGAGGAAGGCAAGTGTTTTGCCCTGACCAGTTGCAGCTTGAGCAATAAAGTCTTTACCTTTTCCTTTCTCTCCGAGAGCAGTTGGAATTGTCAATTGTTGAATTGGGGTCATGCTTTCAAATCCGAATTCTTTCTTGATGGCTTTTAGTAGAAGTGGGTGAATTTGTGGTACGTCCGAAAATTTAAGTGATGTTGCCAAAGCACCTGTGGATTGCGTTGTGTCAGCGAGTGAAATGGTCTCAACAGATTGTTTCTTTCTCAGCTGAACAGCTGATGAGGCCGAGAGGGTTGAAACGTTTCCGTTGGCATCTTTAAGTGTTTTGGTCCCGTTTGAGTTGAATTTGATGTGGGCTGGCATGGTGATGAAAAGGATTCTATTGATGGGACTCGGAGTGTGTTGAATGAGAGCAAAATTGTTTGTGAGGAGATTTGTTGGTGTTCAATTATTTTTTTGTTCAACAAAAATTTTGCTTTGTTCAAGGTTGAAGCAGCATGACAGTCTTTACTCAAGATTCTCTCCAGGCTACAAATCGTTAATGGAAAGAGAACTAGCTCCCAGTTGTTGTGATTTGTTGTTGTGATTGGCTGAAGCAGTTGTTGACATGACAATCATAGAGCTTTCGGAAGCTAGCTTTAACAAATCGGCACTCAAATACGTCACACATTCGGAGAAAGTAATTTGCTGATTGCTGTTTGGATCAATAATTGAAACAAAATTTTGATACTCTTCATCTGTTCCGTTCGGATTGATTGTAGTTAATAATTGTTTCAATTCATGTTGATTCAAAATTCCATCCTTGTTACTATCTACCTCCCTAAACATTTTGACAAACTTGGACAGGAACTTCTCGTGTGATTCCAGTTGGAAGTCTAGCAAAACTTCTAAGAACGTCTTGTACGGAACTCTAGTGGCCTTTTCAAAGCTCTTATTCATGGTAGGTGATCCAAGTGTCATTTGAAGTTTTTGATGCTCTAGAATGGCGTCGTTGACACGAATGATTACAGTGAGTGAGTCTTCCTTGTTGTACATGTACTTGATAATATCTACCCATTCATCTTCATTAAGATCACCATTTAACCTATTTTGAATGATTTGATGAATTTCATGATCAACCTTCTTGCTATATTTTCCTCTCAAAAATACCTTCAACAATTCTGCAGTAGTGTCCTTTAGCTGCTTTTGGACATATCTGAATTCTTCATCAATTTCGTTTTTAAGAATTTTGCCGAATACTTTGACTTCGTTGTCTTCTCTAGAGAATCTTTTCACACCAAAATTGATAGCAGTAGCCCATTCAAAAATTAATGTTTTAAGGCCATACTTTTGATTGAGGAATGTGTACAAATGCTGTTCCATTGTTTCTCTTGGTAGTTTACTCTCTTGACATTTCTGATCAAATTTGTGCTTTGAGGTATAAATTTCCTCAATAATTTCTTTTAGTTGTTTCAAACTTAGAGGTTTTAACTTTACCTGTTTTGAATCTTTTGGTTTTACCATGCTTTGAGAAAGAATTTGTTGTGGAGTTTGTGATACTTGCATTGACAGACGCTGTCTGTTGATTTGTACCTGAGCCAATCGATTTTTATATTCTGTTGGAGTCAAATTATTTCATTATACAACAAGTTCAACAGCAATGGTTCAACAAATACCAGTACTTACTTTCAATTTCTAGCTTTAAGACTCCAATTTCTTCAGATAATTGCTCTCGCTCTACTTCGTGTTGGCGAATCAATTTTGCCTTGGCTTCCTCGCTTTTAGATGCAACTTGTTGGAGCGACTCAGTTTCCTCTAGAAGATTGGCAATATCCTTATCAGCGCTATCCAAATCTTTCTGAAGAGTTGCCAGCTTTGAAAAGCAATCAGTGGAAAATGTTTTGATCATTGAGTAGTACGATTCGCACATATCTGAGTATGAGTTCTTCACAATCATGAGAATGCTGGAGGCTTTTTTATCAACCTCAGAAATCTTGTCGATGACTTCCTCAAAATATACGTCAAACAATTGCCTTTTGCAATTCAATAACTCAATCTGGTAGGTCAGGGCCTCTTGTGGTGTTTCTTTTGATCTGTTGAGTTGTTTTAGGATTGGAGTGGTGCTTGGGTCAAACGGAGTTCTTTGTCCTAGATAGAGTCCAATAGAGTCATGGAGTCTCTTGAGATCCTTCAAGTCATCGTTCGATGAGTCTACAACAGATAATACTTCTCCTGTATGTGTTGCAGCAGTGTTTGAAGAGGTCGCATTAGGCTTCGAGGGAGACTCTTTTTGCAACGGTAATACTGAATCCTCAGTTTGAGGCTCGCCTTGATTCATAGATTGATTTTCGTTAGGTTGTTCAACCACCACAGAAGAGGGCTCTCTCTTGCCCTCAGCCATGGTGAAGTACAATGGTGGATCAACATCAGGAAGATCCGTTAAGGCTGATGATGAATGGATGTAAATCAAGCCAACAATCCTTAAAAAGTTACTTACGAGTACCATTGAAAGACTCCAAATTGGATAATGAAATAATGATTTCGTCTTCTTCCTTTTCATCAAGGGTAATGTACAAATGTTTGAGATTTGGAAGCGAGAATAGCCCGGCTAACACGGATTGAGCGCTTTCAAACAGATTGTTTCTCAGATCTAGATATTCCACCTTTTGAAGCCCGCTCATATCAGATGGCAATGTCCGAAGGTTGTTGTTTGATAGCCTCAACACTTTGAGGTATTTGAGTTTGGACAAATCCACCAAAACTTCATCCAGAGTTCTTAATCCACAATGGTCCAAAGATACCTCAATCGCATCGGGATACTTGTGCAAAATTGAATTCACTTTTTCCATGGCGTATGTTTCTTGGAAGAGGGAAATCGATGATAAGCTTCAACAATGCCGAATTAAGGGAAGGCTTAGTGATTATTTTTTTTAATTTTTAAAAAATATTCTCTTCTGCAACGTTCATATCTTCATTAGTTGGCATCATTAATTAACATCTTCACCAATTAACATCATGACTAAAAGCTAAGACGATACAGAACATAGCAGACGTGATTAACAAAGGAACCAATAAAATCTCGTTCTGTTTGATTTGGAATAATGATCAGAGATTGAGCACCTTCCGATTTTTGATCAACTCTTACGGCTGGTGATGGCATGTTGGTATTTGGTGATCTCAACATGGAAGCAGAATGAGTCTGATCTTGAAGAGGTTCAGGCTCGTTTGCAAGCTTCTTCTTACAGAAATAGATGATTACAGAGTTTTCCTTAATCTTGTAATGGATGTGCAACATGAAATCAGTGCTTCTATTACTTGGAGTAATGAGTAAATGTTGAGCAGTGCCATCCTTCTTGAATATACTTCCTGCCCTCTCTCCTCCATAAATATTCCATAGCTCAGAAATCACGTCATTCCATGGCACGTAGGTAGCCTCAAATATTGAGAGAGTAAAGTCATACTCAGTTATTTGAGTCTTAGTCCATAAAGCATCAAGTTCGTTGAATAAGTTTTCGCTCATCCTGAATTTAAGAGCCATATCCCATAAAATGTCCAGCTTGAATGAGTTTTTGACACTTTGTAGCAAATTTGCCAACTTTCTTTCGTATTGTTGAGCCATTTGTGTAATCACCTTGTACATGTTGTCTTTAGAGCCTTCAATCTCGCTATCATAAGGATGTCTATTCGTTGCATCTACAAACACTATATACATGGTGAGATTCATTGTGCTATCTTCTTCTTGAGGACTTGGAGACCTTGATGAATTAGTTGATGAAGCTCCATGATATGAAAATGTGGTATGTGAATCAGAATGTACAACTGACTTTGTTACCAATACACAGTACGAGTAATCTGCTTCCTCATGAGAAATGTAAGTGTCAAGAATGAAACACTCTTTGCTCTTTTGACTGAATTTAACCTTATACTTGTCAGAGTGTTTGCAAATATATTCAAAGAAAAATTGAAATGGATCATTCAACATTTCTCGTCTCTCAGTACTGTAGGATCGACCTCGTTCAAGAGATTTCATGCTACTTTTAGGTGTTGTTGCCTTTTCTCGCATAATTTCTGCAATGTCTTTAACATTCTCAAAAGTGATGGTGTGTGAATGTAAGATATTTCTTGTATGGGGTGGAGGGTTTGGATAAAATTGATTAAAGTCTTTCAATAAACTCATAAAGCTCAAAGTTGATGGAAATCCAGAGTAATCGGTTGTAAGATAATTCAAAAAATTTCTCAAGTGGAAATCATATGAAAATGAATTCATGTGCAGTGAGTGTTTGAATTGGCTCACTTTTTTCAAGAACTCTCCTCTGGTAGAGGCTCGAGGATTCAGCAAGGAAGGTCTTTGAGACGTAATGTCAGAAATATAAACATTTAGGTACACATAAATACTGTCAAGACCTAATTCTAAGAATAGTACTCCATCGTCCATTTGTTTATGGAAGTAAATAGTGGTGGGTTGGAGCTTAATAATTTGATTTCCCACAACTTGGACAAGTGGAGTGGGCTGTGGTCTTGATTTGTTGTCCGTTGAGGTAGTAATTGGATTCATGTCACTTGGAGTTGAGGCTAATAATGGTGATGAATCATGCTGATCTGAAGGATGCAAGAAAACGTCAGAAATATCCAATGACTTGATATACTCTACATATTCGCTCAAGAATGATTCAAATACCTTTCTGTGATAACCAATTTCACGAAGGTTGTTATTTTGTTGCTCCTCTACGCCTGTGACTCCCTCACTGTCAAGATGTTGAATAATAGCAGCAGAGGACGAAGAAATAAAAGATGATGGGCTAAATAATATTCTTCTCAATGGGTTAAACAGGAGAGGTACCCTGCAAAAGTGGATTAGTCTTGAAGTGTTCTTGATGAGTTGGAAGTCCTTAGATTTTAAGTTTGTAGATTGAGATTTGTTCCAAAATCCGTAAATCTTTGACACTTGCTGTTGTTCAACCTTCTTTTTGTAGTTCTGGTGCACGATGTGTTTAAAGTGAAGCCCATGAATAAGAAGCGGATCACGTGGTTTGTTGTCATTCATGGTTTTCTTGGCCAATTGTTTGCAAGGTGTCTTGTCTAAATCAAATATTCCTTTCAACAGGGATCCAAATTGATTTTTGCTTGAAGGAGGCTTCTTCTCTTTTCTTACTTTTTGAATATCTGTTTTTACAGAAATATCATTTACAGATGAAGTAACAAGTGTAGAATTCATGCCTGGATTTTTGAAACGATTGTACATTTGTCCTCCCCTCACGTCCAGAATTGGTTGTTTTGGTGGAATCATACTTCCTGTTGGATTGTTAGTTGTGGTGGATGTTGTTACGGCAGGAGTTGTTCTTCTCATAGTATTGGAAGACTTTGGATCGCTTGGAGCGCTCTGCTTATTGTAAATGAGCAAATCAATGTTGTTAAATGCAAATTGAACCTCTTTTTGTGGTTTCCCAAGAGGGATCAATAGGTTGGTTGGAACTGTTGCCAAGTTGGTTGAATGAGAATGGTAAAAGAGTCCCAACTTTTGATGGAGTATGCTGTTAAGTAAGTGAGCTCGACATCTCAACCATGACACTGTTTGGTGCAAATGATACTTGAACTTTTCAAATTGTTGTGGCTTCCAATTGTATGCTATTACTTGCAATTCTGAACTCGTTAGTATAATGACAATACAGCATTTTCTGGTATATTTTATCGAATTTCTGTAACTGAACCCATCCAACGAGATGATATCGCCTATCTTGATATTTTCTCCAATATTAATAACCTTATCAGTTAAAACAGAAAAATTACCAGCCATCATAACAAAACAAATGTTGCTTGAATCTACCAGATGATATTGTTCAATAAAATCATTGCTTCTTGAATATTTGACAAATGTTTGCCTGGTATCTTTGCTTACAAACGTAATTGGTCGCAATTTAAAACTGTATGCGGACAATAAATTGTACAAATCTCCAATAAATCTATTCATTTCCCACAACGGTAAAAATAGAGAAGCTCTATGCTCCATCAATGTTGGCGAGCTTATTCTACATGCCTTAATGGCCTGAGTTTGTAGTCTTACGAGAAAATAACGATTGAGTCCTTCTAGGTTTACAGGAGACGTGAAAAGTCCACACTCAATAATATAATCTATCAATGTTTGGTTAAGAGTGAGACAAAGCTTTTCAATAAGAGAAGCTAAATCTACGTCACCTTTTTTCCAAACTTCCAGAAGTATTTTACCGTTTTCACTTCGATGAGCTGCAGAAGCGCTCTTTTCAATGACATTTTCTTCATCGTCCTCATCATCTGAGTTACTTCCCTCTTTACGAAGGATGGGAGCTCCAAAATCTGTATAAGCAATGTTTGATGGCTCCTCTTGAAGCAGACCCAATTGTGATACTCCGGTCAAATCGCAAGTGTATGGCTCTTTCATTGACGGGAAAACTGTTACCATCTCACCATCTTGATTTAGTAGCGTCATTTGTACACAAGCAATACCTCTGCAATTGACCTGAGACGTCATTGCTCTTGAGTATGTATTCTGAGTAACTGAGTTATATAAGAATGAAAAATCAGCTGCTTTGAAAACCATATCGTCTTCTTCATCTTCCGTGAAAGACATATACGAGATGGTACTTGGACTCTCTGCAGATTCATCGCTACTAGTCAGATATAATTGATTCATGTAAGTCAACATGTTATTTCTGGCAAATAACATGAAAAGTAACTTGTTGTTAATAAATTTTGGAAGAGTAATGACAACGCTCTTGTGAGGTTGAGAGAGCAACGGTCTAATAAACTGCAAATCTTCAACTGTGATTTTAAATTGCCTATTTCTCAACAATAAATTGGAGATGATATTCATGGTGAGTGATGATAGCTTGGCTTCAATAAGATTCCTAAGTTGGGTTGTAATCTCAATACTTGGTGGATATACACCGTAAACCTCCAAAATAACAGAAGAAATGTCATTCTTGATATCAAATTCAGCATAAAGGTATTGTCCCATACTGGAGAGAGAAATTGAATATTCTTTAAGCTTGGTTTTGTGTTCTTGCTCATCCCTAGCCGAGGAGACAAGAGTTGGAGACTCTTCACTCTTTGGAGTTTGAACGGTAGTAGAGTTTTGTTTGTTACCATCCGTGAGTTGAAGATAAAAAACACGACCACTCCTCTCCTTGTACACAAACATTTCACTTCTATTGGCAACAACGAAGGGATTGAAAACAACTTGATTCAAGTGGTTAATCGCCATTGCTGTTGATAGACGACTATGAAGAGGAAAAGAAATTTCAAAGGTCTTTTTGCATGCAAAATCTCCCTCATTAAACTTGTCACTGCTTGGTTTCTCGTTGTCCTTACGTAAAAACTTCTTGTCAAGCACACTAACTTCAGAGACTGCCTTCTTATCTTTATCCCTTCTAACAGGAAGAAGTAATGAACTGCAAATTCTTGTATCATGCAAATTTGAGAGAAGAAGTAGAGTATTGACTCTCTTACAAACTACTCCAACTGCTTTGAAAACAATATTTACCACGTCGTTAGCCTGTGAAATTGAAAGTGAGTTTGGAGAGTAAAACAGCATGGACATTGATTTCTTGCTCTCTGCTTTCAGAATGATCCAAAATGGTACTTCAATACAACTTCTTTCCATTTCTGTGTCATTATCGAACATTGTCATGTCCAAGTCATCGAGCTCCTTGCTGAAAATTTTAAATTTGTTTGGCGTGTCACCAGGGGGTAATTCATGCTCACATTTTCTGTCATACTCTTCAAATATGGCATGTTTTTGGCAGCAATTTCTTTTTCTAAAGTAAACAACGTAGTGGTTATCGATACTTTTGAAGACCACATTTTTGCATTTCAATAGCTCCTGGTGAAAGAGTTTAGCACCTTCAACTGGATCAATAAAAAATAAAGGAATAGTATGCTTTTGATAGCATGATGCGGGAAGCTTTTCAACATTATCAAAAACTTTCTTAATAGAATATGATGTAATAGGGTGCGTCCTAAGTAATGCATTCAGTATTTCTTTGGAGACCAATGCTTGTAATCGTTTTTTAGTTCTGGAAACTATTCTTCGGATATGTCTCGGGAGGTAGCCCTTGTCTAAGTAAGGAGCTGCTTCATCGGTTGTGTCTCCATCAAAGACATCGTCTTCGAGTTCAAATTTACTTCTGGCATAAGCAGATTGGGTTTCAGACACATGACTTCTAAACATTCCCAGAACGTCCTTCTTTGAGGGCTCAAATCCATTAAACGAAGCGCAATATTTGTCAGGTGGTAACGTAATGCAATAAAATCTCAACGTTGTTTTTACGGTATTCAAAGAATTAATCCAGTCAAAATCCATTTCTGTTTTAAGTTTGCTTGGGGTAAAGTCTGATTCATCATCCTCTTCGCTATCCTCTTCTTTCTCACCAAATGAAGAAGAAAGCTTTGAAAAATCTCCATTACTGGATCTAATACTCTTTGAAATTCTCTCTATTGGGATATTTTTGATCGGAAGTTTAAGATCATTTGCGTATTCATCTAAATCATCTAAATCTTCCCATTCTTCTTTTCCTCTTTTAATTGGAGTTAACACACACTCCATTCTCATGAATACAGGAATAGTGGAATTTTCCAGCTCTGTTAAATTAAAGGCATCACTAACTGAGGAGCCAGAACTTTCAGTGAGAGAGTCTGATTGGTGATCAGATGTTTGTACATCTCTCATTCCCGCAGAAAGGCTCGAAAGGGAATGTGTGGTCTCATCTTCACCACTGTGGAAACTATGAATCTCATCATCTGATACATCTTCATCGTAGTTTTCTTCGTTATCAATTTCTTCGAGATGGTCAAAGCTTTTCACGCTATTTTTCTTCTTTATGGGCTTTGGAACAGTTTTAGTAGATTTGGGAATGGAGCTTTCTCGTAGATAAAAATGGAATTTGGTTCCTTTGATTTCTTCAAAGTACTTTTCAATTATCGTTTTGAATGAATTAACCATGTTCTCGCATGGAGTCGTGTCATTTTCAGATTTGTCAAAGAAATAGTTTCTAGATAATAATATGGCCTCAAAGAATTCGGTGAGATCAATTTCTTCTCTATATTCGTAGCAGGATTCAACAGCAGAGACAATGCTTTCTCGGTCTATCATTAATTTTTGGTTCAGATACTTGTAAACTCCATATGTAAAGCTGTATGCATGTAGGTTTGTAACGAAATCGCAATATGTTGCTGATGAAGCGAGGGCATGTTCCTCATCATGCGCTAGTGCATGGTTACGTAGAATAGAAGGAGAATGTTTAGAGCAAACTACTCGTTCCATATTTTCGTTTCGTTTCAATTTATCCACAAATAACAGCTGATCCTCTGTGCAAACACATACAATGATGGTAAAGTCTTTTTCTTCTCCTGTAACATGAGAAGGAACAATGGTTAAAAGAAAATCCTTTTGCTTGTCTGAGCCAATGTTTTCAAAAACTCGTGCAAAGCACCGAGCTTTCATATCTAAATTAAGAGGTATCCTATCTAAACTTATTTCTACGTCATTAATGTTGCATAGAATTTTCAAAAGTCTGTCATATAAAGCTATATTGCTTTTCTTTGCTGTTTCAACATCAGTGTCGGTATGAGTAATAAATTTAAATACGGAAAATTTCAAATTTTGGTGTTCGGAGCGTTCAAAAACGCCTTTCAAGTTAAAAGGTGTAATGCTGCCAGGTTTATCAGGCTGAAAAACAGTGATCGAATTATTACCTTTACCAGATTTACAAGCAGTCACTATGTTTTCAAACGTAGAAAACAGTGAGATAACTTGCAAATCCAGATTATGAAACCAATTATCACATAAATCTGTGCAAAATTGATTTGAATCCACATGAACGCCATTGGAGTATGTAACGTAGCCTGATTGTGGTTCAACCCACACTTCTGTCACTAGTTTTTTCTCTTTCTTCAAAATGTGGATACAATAAAACAGAATAAGCTTAGATAAAAAGTCGCTATTCGAGAAATAATTCGTTTTCGTTATTTCTAACTCCTTGAAAAATACTACAGATTGCCGAGTGATCACTAGAGAAAACCCCTCGTTCACCCTTTGTGCGAGCAAACATGATAGAATTGCTGCAATATTAAGCCTTCCTCCTATGGGCCATATCCAATTTCTGTGCTTTAGATATGAAGTAAAATGTGGTGAATGGCTGAATAAGGATTGTTGATATTGAGATTCGTCGTCTTTACAAATAGGAAGTCTGGCTACAATTTCTGAGAACGCAGAGTTCTCTATGAAATGTGCGTGAATATTTCTTTGATAAAAGAGTTTTAGAGCTTGTTCTTTAAAATGTCTTAGTACTCTAAATATTGTGAAAGAGGAAACGTTGAAAAATTGAAATTTAAGTTCTACGACGGATGTATAAGATTTTGCAATTTTCAATAAACAAAAACCACAAGAAACTGAGGTATCTTTTTCTTCCATTGTCAATAGTGTGGTATCATGAACGGTGTCGTACATGTAGCACGTGTGATCTTGTTCGGAAATAAATAGAATAAAAATATCATCTGAAATCTTGGTAGAGCACCAACCATTCTCACAAAATGATTTGAAGAGAGTGAGGTTGTTTTGTACAGTAGGAGAAGCATCACTTGTTCCTGTTTGGATCTGAGAGAGTATTTTTTGTATGGTTACATCTGACTTTTGAATATTCTCATCAGAGTTAAAACAAAGTGCTAGCTTTTGCGTCTCAAAGAAGCATTCTCGCTCGTGATCAAAATTAATATTGGGAATGTCCATTTTTCTTATTGAAGATCGATTGAGCCCAGAACAATTCTCTGACAGGTTAAAATACTGCTCAACGAGAACGTCTTCAATGTTGATAGACTGGATATATTCTTGCAAGTGTTTTAGAAATGGTTCTTTCGTTCGTTTTTTAAGGAAGGCTTTAAACTTTTCTAAATTGTTTTTGTGCATGAACACAGATATAGTAACTGAAATTTTAGCCTTATTGGCTTTAGAAATCCCAAACCCTGAAAAACTGTTCGATGAAAGTACATCAAGATCTTGGTCCTCCATACCAGGTCCAAATCGTTCAACATGTACCTTGTAAATTATTTCTAGGTTCCTTCGATAAAGTAGACTCATTTTGACGTACTTTAAATCCAACTTCTCATCTTCAGCTTTGAACTTGGATAATTTGTCTGTTGGATTAGTATATTTGATGTCAGTGATTCTAAACCCTTGGATAGCTCGCTTTTTCAAAATTGGGTCTACGCTTGACATGGTCAGATTATAGGTTAATACGTCATACTCAAAGAAATTCTTTCGAATATCTTTCTTGATTGAATCCGAAGGTATGCTAGGAAAAATACTCCCCTCGCTAGCTGATAAAATCAAGCTTTCGTTGTCTGCAATCAAGATTGACGGAGATTTCAGCAATAGCCCATATTGAAGTGCTTTTGTCTTTTTTTTTTCGTTCATTTCGTTTTCTGAGTTTGACATGTAATCAAAATCTATGTAAACTCCATCTGTACACGCTACCAATGATTCGATCAATTCGGAGTCAGGCACATAACTATAAAGATGCCCGTGCCCATTGCTTTGGGAAGTAATGTTTAAAATAGCAATACTGACGTCACGTTGATTGATATCAAACACAATGTCTGAGTTCAAGTCTGAAAGGTTGAACACGCTGTCACTAACTAACATTAATATTGGACATGCGTCAGGAGGAAGGAATTCCAATGCTAAAAGAGAATCCTTAACATATTGACTAAATTTTAAATTTGTTGCCAAATTATCGTTAGCCTTAGAATTTTTGAGAGATGTAGAGGCTAAATTCTCCAGGTCACACAATTGTTGATAAATTTTCCCAAGCATTTCATTCAAGTTATATGTGGTAATGTGACAATCTTGAAATAGAGAAAAAACAGGCCTTCCTGCCATACCGATTGCAACACAAGTAACGTGAATCTCTGGAATGATCTCACCATTATAATTAGGAATGGTTAATGGCTGAATTAAATGTGTAATTACGTTAGATATGGCAACAAAAACCCTGTCAAACAGAACTTCTCCTGTTGTTGGGTCCATTGCAAGCATTGAAGGACTAACATCTATCGTTAACACGAGTCCGTACTTGGAATAAATAGTATGAACGAGAGTGCTCGGTAGAAGCTCCATGTTATGTTCCTCTGAGCCAAACAACTCTTCATTGGATGCTATTGAACTAATTTCAAGGCTATTGAAAGATTCATGAAGAGTATGATGAACCCCTTTAGGAGATGAAGAAAATATCCCACCTTGGTCACCATAAAGATGAGAGGGTAATATTACAACTCCACCTTGATTATTATTACTACCGTTGTAATGAATTTGGTCAATACTAATGCTTCTAACAATTCCATTATTTGTTGCTTGATTTAATTGGTCTATGCTCATACTTCTTGGAAGTGATAACTCTCCAGGAAATGGATGAGTAATGCCATGATGATATTGGCTGATAAGAGAATCTTCGGACATGGATGGTGAATTTTGGATGGAAGAGTTTATCCGTTCATTAGTGTATTCAGGTGTATTAATTGATGAAATGATACTAGAAGATGTAAATCCAACTACCGATTCATCAAAGGAAGGATGAGTGTGATGATGAAAATGTGATGATGGCATATCCAATAAGTGGATGTTATTTCGTAAAAACCTATTCTTTCGCATAGAAAGCTCCTTCTGATGCTTTACGGATGATGCAATAACTTGGATATTTCGTGTGCTTAGAGAGGGTGATGAAGGAGAAGGTACATGAGATGAATTCATACTGTGTTCACTCTTTTGAATGAGTTGCTTGACATTGGCGTGAAGATGATTTAATTGCCAAACAAGTCTCTCCGTTTTTCTAAACAACGAATAGTCATGAGAATGAAGAAAGACATGTCTAGCTGCTCCTGCGTACAGAGAATTATGTATGGGCCTACTACTTGAATTATTATTGCCAGTGTTGGATCTCATGTTGTAATGATATGAAGTATCTACAATGCCATCGTTGTTCAATGTACCATCGTTGGAATTTAAATTAGAAGTAATATTATCATTTGTGGAAATAATGAATTCGTGTTGCTGATGCGTGGGTGAAGTCGGAGATTGTTGTGCCCACATTTGGGATTATTAAATAATTTCTAAATAATTATATGTTGAAGTTCTTGAATATATGACCTAATATTAGCGTTCAGATAAATAACATGATCGGAATGATTGAGAGTGATGATTGACGAATGAACACGTCGATGAAACAATTTTTTTTGAAAGGTATTGGATTGGCCAACAAAAAATTCCCCCCTAAACGATGAAGCAGGTGGCATGGGATGATGATTTGCTTGAAGAATACAAGAAATCGTTTGCTGATAGCAAATCTGATGATGAATTGAGTGATTGGTCGGAAGAGAACGACTCTGCCGAAGAAAGAGAATCAACGGAAATACAATTTAAAAATCAAAACGCCAAACAGAAATTCCCATTTCGGAACATTGAAGATCAATTCATATCTGGATCATCAACCAATATTTCGGGTTTTTTTGGAACAATAGACGAAGGAGAAACATTACATGATCATAATATTGATGACACAAAATATTATAGCTCGCTTTTTGGTGATGAAAATGATCACCATGACACAGAATGTATCAATAACGTTCAATCAATACCCCTTGCCAAAAAAGAATTGTTTTATTCTCTCAATTTTGATCCTAACAAGTTAATAACTGTTCATGTCCCTTTTACTCACTTCCCACATCAGCAACTATTTGAACACTACACAATATACAAAATATCACAAACACCTCCTCTTGGAAATTATAGAGTCGTGACTCCTTGCAACCACATGGTAAAACAACATGATTTAATCAGAGAGATATTTTCAATGCTCAGGGGTCATGAAGGGTCTATATTCAAAATCAACAATCATGGATCTTTTGAACTATC
>NW_025407905.1:22149-28169 GCF_003324165.1 Naegleria lovaniensis
AACTCCACCTTGATTATTATTACTACCGTTGTAATGAATTTGGTCAATACTAATGCTTCTAACAATTCCATTATTTGTTGCTTGATTTAATTGGTCTATGCTCATACTTCTTGGAAGTGATAACTCTCCAGGAAATGGATGAGTAATGCCATGATGATATTGGCTGATAAGAGAATCTTCGGACATGGATGGTGAATTTTGGATGGAAGAGTTTATCCGTTCATTAGTGTATTCAGGTGTATTAATTGATGAAATGATACTAGAAGATGTAAATCCAACTACCGATTCATCAAAGGAAGGATGAGTGTGATGATGAAAATGTGATGATGGCATATCCAATAAGTGGATGTTATTTCGTAAAAACCTATTCTTTCGCATAGAAAGCTCCTTCTGATGCTTTACGGATGATGCAATAACTTGGATATTTCGTGTGCTTAGAGAGGGTGATGAAGGAGAAGGTACATGAGATGAATTCATACTGTGTTCACTCTTTTGAATGAGTTGCTTGACATTGGCGTGAAGATGATTTAATTGCCAAACAAGTCTCTCCGTTTTTCTAAACAACGAATAGTCATGAGAATGAAGAAAGACATGTCTAGCTGCTCCTGCGTACAGAGAATTATGTATGGGCCTACTACTTGAATTATTATTGCCAGTGTTGGATCTCATGTTGTAATGATATGAAGTATCTACAATGCCATCGTTGTTCAATGTACCATCGTTGGAATTTAAATTAGAAGTAATATTATCATTTGTGGAAATAATGAATTCGTGTTGCTGATGCGTGGGTGAAGTCGGAGATTGTTGTGCCCACATTTGGGATTATTAAATAATTTCTAAATAATTATATGTTGAAGTTCTTGAATATATGACCTAATATTAGCGTTCAGATAAATAACATGATCGGAATGATTGAGAGTGATGATTGACGAATGAACACGTCGATGAAACAATTTTTTTTGAAAGGTATTGGATTGGCCAACAAAAAATTCCCCCCTAAACGATGAAGCAGGTGGCATGGGATGATGATTTGCTTGAAGAATACAAGAAATCGTTTGCTGATAGCAAATCTGATGATGAATTGAGTGATTGGTCGGAAGAGAACGACTCTGCCGAAGAAAGAGAATCAACGGAAATACAATTTAAAAATCAAAACGCCAAACAGAAATTCCCATTTCGGAACATTGAAGATCAATTCATATCTGGATCATCAACCAATATTTCGGGTTTTTTTGGAACAATAGACGAAGGAGAAACATTACATGATCATAATATTGATGACACAAAATATTATAGCTCGCTTTTTGGTGATGAAAATGATCACCATGACACAGAATGTATCAATAACGTTCAATCAATACCCCTTGCCAAAAAAGAATTGTTTTATTCTCTCAATTTTGATCCTAACAAGTTAATAACTGTTCATGTCCCTTTTACTCACTTCCCACATCAGCAACTATTTGAACACTACACAATATACAAAATATCACAAACACCTCCTCTTGGAAATTATAGAGTCGTGACTCCTTGCAACCACATGGTAAAACAACATGATTTAATCAGAGAGATATTTTCAATGCTCAGGGGTCATGAAGGGTCTATATTCAAAATCAACAATCATGGATCTTTTGAACTATCCATCCAATATTTCCGTTTCTTTTATATCACGTACTTTACTTCATACAGTTTTAAAATTTTTCATACAAATTTCCAATGATTTAGAATCCATTAATGTCAAGTGTATTCGAAATATACACTCGGTAAAAAGTATAATACTTCAATCATATTACTCAACTCTACTGGAAGTTATTTTAGAAATCAGAAGCGAACTTTCAGAGATGGAGCGACAAAATCAATTAGGAAATATGAAGGACAACTTGCAATCATTGACATTGCTAAGTTTACGCACGCTTTTGTTTAGAACTGAACAAAAAGTTTACATACTTAAAAAATTAGACCATCAAATTGATTATATCATTGACAATGTAATGTCTCAAAGAGATGCAATATCAGATATTATTTCCTCCTTCTACGAAAAAATCACACATCTACAGTACATGCATACCAACACCAATGACGAATATGATTTGGTTTATCGACTACTGATGTCCATGCTTAAATCTTACCTGGGAATAATGGATTCTTGGATATTCGAAGGAATCATTCAAGACAAATTCCAAGAATTTATGCTCTCGAAAAACGACAATTTGAATGTCGAAACACCTTTATTTTGGACTGAAGGATTTATTCAATCCAAAATTCCAAGCATTTTTTCCAACACCAAGGATAAAATTATTAGTATTGGAAAATCCATTATCTTGATGAAAGACATTGAAACCAAGCACGAAATTACTTTGGACACAAGCTCCATAGGTGACTACATGTTGGATAAAGAAAAACCTTCTCTCTATAGACTATTAGAAACAGCCTTGGATTTGGATTCTAGAAATGGTGATGTAAACCATGAAAATTTTCATGCATGTGAGACTTTTAAAACGGAAACATCTCCAAAAGCACTGACACTGTTACGATCAATCCATAAACCAAGAAAAGATAACACCAACGAAAATTCTAACACTGTAGAGCCATCATCTCCAATTTCTATTTGTTCTGAATCTATTCCAATTGGTTCTATCCATTTTATGAGATCACCTCCAAAAAAAAAACGAATGTTATCCCTCTTAGAAACTGAAGACTTGTACAGCAATACTATTTCAGATCCAACCGATAACAAGGACAAATCATTCTTCTCACTCGCCACAGACCCCTTTAGGTCAGACGATCAAACAAGCAATATTTTCAATTTGCTGAAGAAAAAGAGTTTATCAGAAGTGATTGACTTTCAGTGCGTGTCAGACAATCATTACATGTCTTCAAGCAAGATACTTGAACAGCCTATTGAAATTAATTTTGAGTTAGGTCTTTTTAAGAATATTAAGGAACAATATTCACGCATAGCTCCCTACTTGTGCAATTTGATAGTTTATAGATCGAAGCTCATTGACCATCTCACAGCTATTCGAGCTATTTTCTAATGGAAGCAGGTGACATTATGGACTACTTTTCAACACAGTTGTTTCATCTTTCTGATCGATTCATTGCATTCGATTTCGCGGTATTACCACATTTGACATCCAAATGATATTGAGAGATACTTTGCGTCTTGGAGTAGAATATCCAAGACGATACTCTTTTGCAACTAACAATTCTACCTCTTTTTATACTACCGACGTATTTTCATCTCTTACTTTAGAAGATAAAATATCTGTGATCTTCGATGACACCAAGATCAAGATCGAAGATGGAAACTTTTTGATGGGCTAGTATTTAACTTTGAATTAGAGTGGCCTCTCAACGTTATTATCTCTACAGAACATGTTCAGCACTACAATGAAGTGTTGATTTTTAATCTTAAACTTAAACAAGCAAAACAAGGTATGTTAATGGTTAAAAATATTTAGTCAACTAACGATTTTCAAAGTATTGGAAATCATGAGCTTGAAAACCGACGCCTTTGTGCATAGAGGAAATGCCTATCTCAAATTTTATAGCCTCTTAAACCAGTTGAAACATTTCATAAGCGCTGTTCAGTATTATATGATGAATAGATATTACATACTTTGTGGAATGAATTATGTGACAATGTTCTATCGTCACAAGATCTTGATGATTTACGAAATTATCACCAGGACTATATGAATAAGATTAAGGATCGATTTCTCCTCAAAAAAGCACAATTTGTGAAAAATCACATTTTCAAAGTTGTGCAAATTTGCATAACACTTCGCACAAAATTGAATAACTTTAAGGAAACACAAAGAGAAGATATATTTTTATCAGAGTTACTTGAAATGGAGGACGAGTTCAAGAAAAGTTTCAAAATGTTGCTTACCATCATTAACAGCATCCTTTCTAGGGGCATTCATGAACACTGTAAGTTGTCGAAATGAAGCACAATTTTGTATTTTGTTTAACAAATGGCTTGCATTGTAGTGGATGATTTGAGAACGAGACTTAACTTTAATAATTATTACCATTAATAATTAACAAAAGGATCAAAAACATCAGAGACTAAATAAAATCGAATACCCTCCTCATTTTCGTCACGACATAGTTTCTTGGCAGCCTCTGCTGACAACAGTAATTCTTTTGCCAATATTGCGCTTATATTCAGCAATCTTGCCAACGTCACAGCAGTAATATAGCAATAGGACATGGCATCCTTTTCTCTTCCCTCTCGAATAAATGATTCTATTTTGTTGGCCATTAAAGTGTCCGAGTATCGAGAGGATTGAATGACTACAACGCCGCTTTCAAAAGTCCTTAACTTCATTGGTAGTTTTAGCTTTTCAAATAAAGAACATGCAATTTGCATGTCTTCAGGAGAAATTAAAGCAGTTCCTCTGGCTCTGTTGTATAAACAAAAGGCATCTGTTAATGTGATCACTCCTCCATATCTCTCTTGGACAATGTTGTCGAGAAAATCTACTAGTTGTCTTGCTAGTTGTTGATGGTATTGAGCTCCACTGGATTGTTTTGTGACTGGGGAAGACAGACCCAAGTTCAGTAAGAAATCTAACATTTGATTTTCCTCTTCATTTTCTTCTGCCGTATTGTTATGTGTTACGCTCTTATTTCGTTGTACAATCTTGTTTTTAAATGATTCCGCTAAATTAACCATATCTTCTGCTTTTTCCATGAGCTTTTTCAGATCTGAAAAGGCTTCATCCAACTCCTTTCTTTCTTCTAAATTCTCCTCGTCAATTCTTTTCATGATACCTGCAATACCTGCAGTGCTTGTTTGAAAATTCTTTGGTTTTTTGCTCATACTTTCTAATGAGTCCGTAGATGCTGACACCATCGATCCAAGCGAAGACGACGTTATTGTTGGTGTCGTAAACAATGGAGTTGAGCTTACTGTTGGTAAACTTTCTAACCATTTCTTTTTCTTTAATTGCTCGTTAATACATTCCACAAACTCGTCTCGCTTCCCCTTTCTAAATGAAATTACTATTTCGCCGGTGACATCTTTGGACTTGATTAGAATTTTGGTTTTTGGTGATCGGAATAATCCTCCACCTTCTTTTTCAACTCTTTCCACGATTGATAATGAGCATGAAAGCCCGTAATCATAAGAAACTCCATTATTGCCAGATGATTCCGCATGACTCAAAAAATATATTCTATGTGTCGATAAATATACATGATTAAAATCTTTCATTTCCTTTCCGTTATTATCGATCAGAGCAATTCCAACAACAATCATATTTTCAATTTCCTTCAGTTCGGAAGCATACATGGGTCTTCCTGCTGTTGTTAATCTACATTTTTCAAATCCCTTGAGGGCAAATAAATTACCGACAGGTTCAAATGTACTACTACTCAATGAAGCCTCTGTGGTTGTTGTGAAGGAAGAAGATAAAGCTTGATGTTGTGGTGATAACATTTTTTTCATTCAACTAACTCTGACCAACCCTTTGTTCTTCTCGTGGTCTTAAATTACTTCAGCTGGCTTCAACAGAATGATGACCCAACCTTTCAAAGGGACCACTCCAGTCCATGGTTGCAAACTCGGCTCTTGCGAAACTGTTCATCATTAGCAAAGCTCACATCCTCACAAAAAATGAAGAGAGAGATTTTTTCAAGTCTGCATCATGATTCTCTCTGCTCATCAAAACGTGCGCTGCAGCAGCTCTTCTCAGACACACAGCACAAGTGTCAACACACACAACAACCATGGATGGTCCATAACAACAAGATCTTGAATCATCATCATGATCGTTTGAACGGTAAGATGAAACTTGGAGTATCATCTTTATCGGGGCGGTCTTTATCCGAAACCAACTGCCATCCAAGCTGTTCCAATAATAATATATAAGAGCATCTTCATCATCTACAATAACATCATCAGGATCTCATGTTATGGAACTCCTTTTAACGAACATGCGGGTGGTGATGATCATCCTAATAATGATTTTATTTATTTACTGCACGGATTTCATGAGTGCCACAAACCATAT
>NW_025407906.1:0-23551 GCF_003324165.1 Naegleria lovaniensis
GTGTAACTGTGGAGACGTCGTCCTTTTGTTGAAATGTGTATAATACAAAATGTGTGTTTCACACCAGGAAATTGGTCGAATCCTCCTTGTTGTGTTGCGTGTGGAGGTTTGGATGTAATTTTTTGAAAGAGAGATTCAGTGGCAGTTGAAACTCGGACTCGTGTCGAGTTGATGGATGACAATTTTAACGACTTGCCCAAGTTCTACTGAGGGTTTTTCGGAACTGAATCAAGACAGTGTATCCCTGAATGGTGTTGAATGAAAAGGAGAAGAAAGGCGAAAGTTCTAATGTGAAAGAGAGAGCCAGGTCTACCAGGTTCTAATTGGCACACCAATGAAGAAATTGAAAAAGGGACAGACCTGAATCAGATCAGAATGAAATTTCATCCATGCTGTACAGCAAGCAACTCCAGTCAGTGAGTTTAGAAGTTGAAATTGGCTTGGACAAACCAAATAAATTTTGGCGCCAACGAAAATTGATTTGAAAAGCCACACAAAAAAATATTATTCATCATGGCATCCTCTTCATCTTCAAAATTCTCGTTTTCATGGGCCGATAAAATCATCTTTGTGTGGCTTTTCATTGATCTGATTGTACACGGAGTGTTAGAGAGCTCGTTTGTCTATTTTTCTCTAACCACTACGGTAGCAAAGGCTCAACCACAATCCACTCTCGGAAAGATGTTGCATTGGGTTTGGCTTGAATATGGAAAGAATGCCGATGCGAAATGGTTAGTGTTGGATCCATGTGTGGTCTCTGTAGAATTATTGACTTGTACAGTGGATACATTGTTGTGTGCCATTGTCATGTACACGGTAAGTGTGTGGTGTATCAAGGCGCAACATTGAAATTGAGACCGACTTGAATATGGAATGATATTTATTGAAATTGGTGATTGAATAATGACTATGATAATATTTTCATTTGGAATTTATGGACATTTTCATGGAAATTTCACACATTTCAAATTGTGCATGATGACGACTTTTTCTGTGAACAATGGTCAAAACTACTCTCTCAATAGATGTGGACCAACAAACCATCGAGACATTTTTGGCAAATTGTATTATGTGTTTGTGAACTCTATGGTGACTGGATGACATTTGTACCTGCAATTTTAGGTACGTTTTTGTGAATATTTTTCATTATTCATCATGAAATCACTTTATAAATCCAATGACTGCCACACATGCCACTATACACTCATTATTTCACAAATATTGTACAGAGGGTGGACATAATTTGAACATGGATCCATATTTCTTCTGGCTCTACACCGTTGGAAGTAATGGCGTCTGGGTCATTATGCCACTATTATTGTTGTATCAATCGTATGGACATTTGGTGAGTGCTTTTAAGGCCAAACAGAAGGTGGAATAAATTGGGCAATATATTCGTTCAGCTTTAATGTTATTGTTGATTCGAATGCCCCCAAGGAAACGATCTACCAACCCAATCATGCTCTCTTTACAATTTCTAACAGTACAGTTGTTGGCTCAACTTTCCGTATACTTTTATATTCGAATGTGAGTCTGCAAAATTCAATATTCACATCAACCAATTTGGAAATTGGTTCTTCTAATTTGGCAGAAATTAGTGGGTGTGTATTTACTGGAAAATCCTCACTATCATCAGGAAGTGTGTTCTCTCTTGTAATTTATTCTTCAACCTTTATGGATATAATGGATTCGCAAAAGACAGCGAGTATTGTTCGAGTCTACCATGTATTTGGAGTCCTTGAGTTTTGTCAATAATTCTGCAATGAATGGTGGAGCTCTCTATCTAAGTCGTTGGGTTTATAATGACAAAATTACGAGTTATTATTCTTTTTATAACGTTCAAGACTTAACATTTCAGAATAATACAGCTCAATTGAGAGGAGGAGCCATGTTTTTTGTCTTGGATCCTTTAACACATCACTACACGATGCGCTTCACTAAAACAAGCTGTACTTCTAACTTGGCGAGATACAGTGGTGGATGCATGTATTCTTCAATCTTGTTGTATTTATATGAACTCAATGGATTGGAAGATTCCGATAATAACGCCCTTTCCTATGGAAATTTCATTGGTTATCCCTTAAGAAATTTTACATTTCATTCAACGCTCCAATTTTCTAGTTCAAGAAGAATCACCATTGAAGGTGTCTCTACAATTCCAGATATTGCCATATATCCAGGAGAGAAATTACAAAACCTTTCACTGATTATTCAAAATTTCGATGGAGAATTTGTGAAATTTCTAGTAGCACCTTTATCGATCAAATATTCCTCTACATTCATCAAAATGGATTACTTGCTGACAACAACAACATCCTCCTCCTCCAACTATAATCTACAGATTAATAACTTGTCAGTGAGACTATTGTCACCAACCACATCTCAAAATGTTTCTATTACTGCATTTCTAGTGATTGATGCTTCTAATGAAATACCTTTTAATATCATCACATTACCATGTCCTGAAAGGTACCATCTTGAAAGTAGATATTCTGTGGACGGATTTATTTGCGTTGAAGATTCACATGTACCATTTGAAATTATTATCCCAGTAGTGTAGATTGCAACGATCATTATCGTTGGATTGGTTGCAGGTGTGTTATTTGCCACAATATATACATGTAGAAGAGTGGTTCAGAAATTGAAGACACTTGAAAAGAAACAAAGGTAGGGTGTTTTTGTTGTTTAACCATATCATTACATTTTCTTACACTCCTGACGATGATTTTACTAATATTTCAAATGAATGTAGAGCTGAAAAGCAATTAGAATCCAACTTTATAGGAATGAAAACATATATCGAGGGAGGTTATTCTTTGTTGCAGCACGATTTTCTTGATCGATCTAGTGAAAATAGTACCTATTTAATTCCAGTTGAGGATTTATCAATTATTAAGAAAATTGGAGAGGGTATGTACATATTTCAACTTGTTCAATGAACTCTAACGATTGTTTTATAAAATTATCATTTCAATGTTTTGTTATTTCCTTTCGAAATAGGTGGTAATGGATCCGTTTATCATGCCAAATGGAATGGCAGTGAAGTTGCTGTCAAATCTATCAAATCGGACGTATCTAATGAAGAATCTGAAGAATTTCAAAAAGAAGCAGCTCTTCTGAGTACTCTACGTCATCCAAATATTGTCAATTTTTATGGAGTTAGTATCATTAATTCCACAAAATGTATGGTCGTTGAATATTTACCTCGTGGAAGTTTAGATCGAATGATTTATAATTGTAGAAGCGGACAATGTGTTTTAAAACTTTTTCAAAAATTAGACATCTTGTTAGGAGTTGCAAAAGGAATGGCTTACATGCATTCATTGAAACCAAATCCAGTTCTTCATAGAGATTTAAAACCTGCCAATATACTTTTAGATCATTCATTGACTAGTAAGGTCTGTGATTTTGGATTGTCGACCATTATGGGTAATACCAATACTGCAACCACAAATATTGGAACATTTTTCTACATGGCCAATGTAAGTTGTGTGTTTTTTTACTTTTTAACATTTTGCTGACATTTCAAAATTTCAAAATTTCTCCCTATTTAGGAAATGATCGAAGGTGATGTCAAGTACAATCACAAGGTAGATGTTTATAGTTTTGCAATTATCATGTGAGAATTGTTTTTTGAGGAGACTCCTTAAAAGAGTCAACATTCGAAAAAGTTTCAAAAATTCAAAAGTCATTCCACAACGAGCACAGATTCCAATGAGGGTGGAGCTCGAGTGTTAATGCAAGTTCTGAAAGGAAACAGACCACTCATTCCATTTTCAATCGATAACAATGAAGAACTTGTATTATGGTTGAATGAATTTCTAGTTCCACAAAATCGAGAAATTGACATTCAAACACTTGTGAAAATTCTATCGACTTATATTGATTTGATGAAACAATGTTGGCAAAGTAATCCTGAGCTTAGACCAAACTTTTTACAAATTGTTGAAGTGTTGTAATCATTGTTGATGTGAGGATGATGATATTCTCCTTCTTGTGGATGCTTCTTCTTCTACTTGCAAGTAGTCAAGGGATGTTACAGAACTCTTGAGAACCACATAAAAAAACTTTTAAAGAAAAAAATGGCCAAAACACCTCCATCTCCTTACTTGGTGCTTGGACTCGTTTTATTCATTGCTTCACTCTGTCTCACAATTCCATCGGAATCTCATGATCATTGCAGTCATGTATTTTTGAGTAATGAAAGAGTACTCACAGTCCTATATTCTCTCTTCATCATTCCTGTTACGATTGCAATTCTTTTTCTAACCGTCGTCTTTGCGATGGGTTTTAGACGGAATGATTTCAGCTGCAGTGATTTGGAGACAACATATACGAACTACATGATATTGTATCTTGGTATTGGTTTTTATTTTGCAATGGGAGTTTTTTGGAAAATGTGGATTGAACGACTCTCATCACCACTCTATACAGAGGAATATTTAAAAGAAAATATTTTAACAGAAAAACAATGTCATGATCACACAACAAGAGTGAGCATCTTGAAGAAAATGTTAATGGCTATTGGAAGTGTCTTGATATTGGTCTTTGGATTCTTTGTGGCATATGAGGTTTATTTTAAAATTCAAAGGAATAGAAATATTACAACAAGTCATGCCAACTCAATGAGTGTTTAAATTACTAACAATTTTAATATTGTTGCTATAATATTGGAAAGGTTGCAATTTCTTTCAAGAATTAGCAAAGATCCTTAAAAGGTAGAAAGTTGTGTCGTTCAACGAGGTTTTCAAGAACCAGAATGGATCCTAATGAAAGAACAAATATTATGGATAATGGAAGTGGTTTTTTCCTTACATTCTTTGAACAACCTTGCTAACATTACAGTCAAGGGAGGATCCTCATCGTAACTTGACGGCATTAATGTTTCTTTTATTCTCGCTTATTCTTCGAGAGATGCTGTAGAAATAAACAAACAACAGTGGTGAAATCCTGTCTCAGGCACAAAATTCGACAAAGCAACACCACTTGATCCAGAAAAAAGTCTCTTACGACCCTTGAACGTTGTGGTGTGGGTTTGCCTTCTTATAAAAAAGGCTACAGCACTGCAGGTTCCCAAGTTGTCTCCAACCTCAGTACTGATGCAGCTCGACGATGCTTAACTTCTCAAATCGGACGGGATGAGGTGCATTCATCGTGATATGGCCGTAGCCGTTCATTTACTAAAATTTGTTATTTTAATACAGTTCCATTAAATCAATATGTTGTGTTTTTGCATGGGAGGTGGTAAAAGTTTATTCTTTCAGAATATTAAAATTCCAGCTCTGATTTTTCTTGTTCTTGATAATTGGACTTGCATTACGTTCCACTCACAACCTTGACAGGGTTAATTTCAAATTTATATAATCCGGATATTAATTTTGTTTGAACACAACAACAGAAGGTCATCCACATAAACACACCCATTCAGACAAACTTGGTTTTTATTGTCTTACAATCCATCGACGCTTACAAAACACCCTTATACTTCATGTCGCTTCCCTTAATGTGATCCACCAACCATTGTTTGATGAAATTCATCACTCCATCATCGACAGAGGTCAAAGAGACTGCAGTCTTGACAAAGTTATCATGAATTTCCTTGTGAGCATCCTTTTGATCCCAAGCAACTTTTTCAAATCCATCTTCTTCAGTCTTAAAGTGCATCACAACAAAATCGAGCAATTCCTTCAAAACAGCTCCATTAGTTCTGTCGGCATCCAAAGCATTGATCAATTCAAAGATCTTCTTGTGTTGATCATTAATGACTTGATGACCAACGCAGAAGGATTCGTCCCATTGGAATGGAGATGGAATTTCGAAAGACATGATGATGGAGCGTGGTGGATGATGATTGTTTTTTTGTTGAGTTTTGCTGACCCGGTGAGCGAATAAGGTACCCTTAAATTCTTTTTTTGACCCTGTCCTGAAAATTGCTATTTAAGGCAAAAAACATTGTGTGACGTCATTGATGGATCCAATCATTTTCTTTCGTTTACGATGTTTCTCCATTGTTACAATGTGAGGTTTCAGCAAATGAAATTTGTACTTTTAAGGTGTATGACCAAAGATCCAATTCTTGTGATGGAAAGAGTCAACTATGCGCGATTGCCTTACAATCTTGATCAGCCATTGTGAATTGCAAGGACAATACACTAGATGATGTTTTCGCAGTAAAAAAATTGAAGCAGCCAATACATTCAGTGAAAAGCCTGCAATGATGAAATAGGTGCAACCTGAGCTGGAAAGACGGAATGGCTGGAGAATCATTAAGCCAAATTCATTCTTCTTTTCAGCGAATTCATCTTCTCAAATTTCATGACACTCTTTCTCTTGATCCTTTGTGCACTTTCGGAATTAGGGATCCATCATGTCAATATTGAGTTACAAGGATCAAGCTACACTCCATTTTCATCATCATGATTTTCGAAACATAAAAAAAATGTTATCACCACTCGAACAATTACCACATGAAATACTCACCAACATCTTCTCCTTCCTCCTACCAGGACCACTTGATCACGATGTGGATATTAATATTTACAACATAATGGCGAGTGATATTTTGCCATTAAACCATACATGTTCAACATTTAGGAATGTCATTCGGAATAATGAAGAACTTTGGAAATATTGCTTCTTTGATCTACTTTACGGATGGATGGAGTGTAGAAATTACTTTTCAAAAGATATTTCTGTCTTGATGAGAGAAGGAAATGGGCATGAAATGAAAAATTCTAAAATTCTGGAACGCCAATGTTTCATTTATGAAATTGGCTATCACACCTTGATGAAGTTTATACGGCAGATAGCAGGTGAACCCTCAAAGATCATTCAACGCATGACCCTTCAGCATCCACCAACATGTTTACATCAAATTTCTCAATTAGAGAGAAATTTAAAAGTCGATGACAGTAGTACCAACATAGCTGACTTGATTCAACAACAGCTATCAACCAGTACGTTAGTCGAATGGGTGGACCTTGTATTTACTGATTTGGCAAATATTAGACAATTGGTATTTATGAGCTCACCTATTGCCAACGATCGTCAAGTGATAACTCCTTCAAACGCCAATACTTTATCAAAACTAGAAAATCTTTCTATCTATATGGAAGATTGTACCACAATGTTGCCAATTCTAGTGTGCCATGATCGGTGTATTCTTAAGAAATTAAGTCTTTCTGTCAACGAAAATCTCAAAGACGCACTTCAAAAAATTTCCAATTTTGCCTCTCGCTCAGAATTGTTCAGAACTGGATTAACAGAATTCGAGGTGACCAATGTTATGCCTTTGGATCAACTTTTACAATATCGCTCTTGGAACAAATCATTAGTGAATTTTTGTTTTTTTTCAGAGATGCATGAAATACCATTGCTGAATCAATTTGATAATATTCAATATTTATCATGTATGACCTCAGGTCAACGAGATATTTGCTTGGATTCGAACCTCCATTTACCAAATCTAACAGTTTTAAACTTATCTGGAGACATTAATCATCTAACAATTCGTGACCTCAATACTCCAAAATTAGAATCCTTAACTCTTTGCTGCAACAGCTGTACATTCTCTGAAGATCAATACTTTCCATCATTAATTTCACTTTCATGTTTCAAAATGAATTATAACCAAACGATTGAGAGGTTTATTTTCAAGCACAAAACACAGCTCCAAACCCTTGATTTACAAGACAATGACATGGATTCATTAGCACCAATTGTTATTAATGAGGATTTTTCTTCTGTGAAACAAATTTCATTGCGCAATATTAAGAAGGCCCGTATTGAAACAAAAGATACACTCACTCAACTCACACTCGACCAATGTGAGCACATTCAAATACATGTGAAGCGTATTGATCTGTTTGAACTTTTATCATCAACCAAAGAAGTGATTTTTATGGGAGACACGATCATAGAGAAATTGTGTTCGTTTGTGAATTTTTCAGAATTGCTATCAATACGCCATGAAGGACCTGGTACAAAGATACGAGTGAAAGAAATGAAGGTACAATTGAGTCAACCTATTGAGGCCTCCCATATTCAGCATTTTTCTGCTAATTTCTTCAACATTGAGACCATTAAGGGATATTTTCAAGTGAGTGATATTACGGGTCGATTTTCATTATCTCTTGACAATAATTTTGACAAGTTGAATGAATTGAATAATATCACGATGTGGGAACAATTGGGAGGAATTCTTTCGAGTGATTACATGCACTCTCTTGAGATTATTCAAACTCCACCTTCAATGTGCCACGTGAAAAATTGCAAGTCTTTGGAAAACATTATGGTTCTCACTAATCTGAATGTGCTCATTGATTGGGAAAATATTAATATGGAACATCACCATGAGATGACTGTTTCGTGTGACATGTATGCATTTCCATCATTAATCGAAGCATCGCTCATTCACACAAGCAACATCGTTTTTGAGAGAATTGTAAATCTCACCTTGTCTCGAGGTTGTTTTTGCATTGATATTCATGCATTTCCCAATTTACGAACTTTTAACTTGGAAAATTGTACCCAGAATTTTGGTAACATTCTCATCATGAGTGAAGACAAGATTCACAAAACAATCAAATTCATTTATGTACACAATGTTCATTTCCAAAAGCTTCAAATGAAAATCAATGCTCCCAATTTGCGACAGTGTGTCATTTTGGATGTTCAAGTGGAGTCTACGAATCAAAGAAATTGGAATGACCCTCGCTCACACGTAAAACTCGTTCACACGCCACGTTTGTTATTTAAAATTTTAGAACTTTAAAACCTTACGATTGACACGTTTAAAGATTGGAATCTGAAGGATACTAATGTTGATATCTTTGCAAAATTAAAACGAGACATGGTGGTTTGACTCGAGCCAAATTTTGGCTCCAGCGAATTTGTTGGTGTGTTTTAATAATTTCATCACATGATTTTTGAGCGCTATTGTTCGTTGTAAATTCATTCCTAAAAAAATGCGAATCATCACTTCCCAAGCAGAGGCTTCTTCATTCTATTATTAATATTGCTCTGTGTGCGCTCAAGATGGAATTGAAACTCCTTCCGAAGTTTATTGCGAAACGTGCGAGAAATATTTTTGTGTGGTGGATGCGAAAAGACATTTGAAACAACAACAACAACAACATGAAATGAAATTATTGGAAAGAAGCCAATATGGAATTCAACAAACGGAGGTAACATCTTTGAATTCCTTACCTTATCAATTTTGTCCATTGCATCAATGTCCAATTAATACATTTTGTCAGACATGTCGACAAATTCTATGCTCAGCTTGTGCTGTCAGTTCTCAACACAAATCACATGAATGCTTCTTATTCTCCGATATTGACCAAGAAATGAGAGAATTATTGAGGAGAGAGCTTTCAGGGTTGCAAGAAAAGAAGCAAAAATGGGAGAAAGAATGTCATACGGACGATGCAAGTTTGGATCAAGAAATTGAAAATATTGAAAAACAGAAAAAACTTCTCAAAATGGAATTGAATCAACTCTTTGACGAGATACACCATTCCCTACAAGAGAGACATGAAATATTGAATAATCAAGTGGACATGTTGTGTTGTGAGCGAATGGATATCATTTCTAAAATCAAAGAATTGAAACAGAAAACCGAGAAATCCATAAAAGAATTCATTAACTTGGATGAAATGGCCACATTTGACTTGATGCACAAAGCAACTAATTCTCTTGACATTGTGGTGAAAGATTTCAACAAAATGACAGAGGAATTTCATTTTGAACAAGTGCATGACATGAAAATTTTGGATTCTAAACTAGAAATAACTGAAATGAAAAAGATTATTCAAAATTTTGGAAGAATTGAGTCGTCACATTCTGAGAATTGCACAGCAGCATGTCTTTACGATCCTGAAATCATGAACATTTCAATACAATCTGGCAACAAGTTTGAAATGGTCAAACAAAGTTCGAATATTGAAAATCATTTTATATTTGTCAATACTGCAATACGAAGTGGAAGTATACACCAATGGAAAGTTAAAATTAACGATCACTTAGGTTGGATTGGTGTTGGAGTTTCCAGAGAAGAAATTGTCAAGTCTCAAAAATTCTCAGCATTTGAAACGCCCTACAACACTCATAGATCTTATTTCATGAGTAGCAACGCATTTACTTGGAGTATTGAATCGAAAGAAAATCAAAAGCAACACGGATTTGAATTCTCGAAAGGAGATGTACTTGAAATGATTATGAATGGTAACACTCGGCAGCTGACCGTTCAAAAGATGGGCTCAAATCAAAGCTATACATTTCGCAACATCATTCTTCCAGTCTATCCGCTCGTTGCACTCTACGCACAAGACGACTCAGTAACGTTTTACGATTGGAAGAGAATATAATAGTTGTGAGATAATGTAAAACCTTTTGTGTCACAACAATGCTCTAAGAAGAACAACGGAATAGTAGGTTATTTTCTCCTTGAGATTCATTTTTGAATTGTCTAACATGAAATCACCACAATTGTGTAATTGTTCTGAAAAGAAACTTTGGAGGCTGATTAGCTTATGCGAATTTTAATAGAACGGAACCTTTCCAAACACACAGGCGCTTTCAAATTCGTTGCTCTTTTTTTATTAAGACTAGACTGACAACTCCAACAGGTTGTGCTTTTTTGCCATTAGCTTGCACATTTGAATTATTCTTCACAGCTGACACCTTTCAAAACACATTAAACAATCGATGAGGTGCAAAGTCTTCAATATCACTAATAATTTTCGAATATGTTGAAATCATTTCCTTGAAGGAATTATCGAGAGATTCAATTTTGTCTTCGTTCGAATGCAGCACGACAGAGGACACTTCGAGAAGTACCTCCACAATACTTCGAATGGACTCGAGCAATTCTTTTCTCTTTCCAATGCCGAGTAATTGTAAAAAACTTTCCTTATTTTCGAGCTCAGAGAATGAGATGTGACGTTTAGGCTTCGAATCATTCGTTTGAATTTGAGGAGAGGATGGTATCATTTTAGCAGGAAGAGCATGGTGTTTGGTCGTGGGTTGAGCAGTTTGGTTTCTGTGAGCTGTGCTATGTGGAGAGAGGACTGTGACATTCTTTTTCTGATGATGCGGTTGGTGGTTATGCAACTGACTGGTATGCCCATCCATAAGAGTTTTCTTGTTATTATTAAAATAATAAGAGGTGTGTTGTTGCTTTTGAAAAGCTTGTTGATCTAGTTTGTAGCGTTGTGAATTCAAAGCTACCGCAGTTTGGGAAGACAAGTGGTTTTGGTGCTTGGAAAGAACGTTGGCGCACAGCGAGGAAGAGTCTTTCACCAATTCTAAAATCATGTTAAAATTAATGGAATGTTTTTTACATGATCTTCGTGTGGAGCAAAATATAAAATCAATCAAATCTTCGAGTGCATTCACCATTTCATTCTCTGTTTCACAGATCATGTTAAAAAGTGTTTGAATGGATTTAGTGCTATTCAAATCTCCACAAATGCACAAAGCTGACTGAACAATTAGATCTTCCACTTGCCACACTAAATCCTCATGCACTAAACTCTCCCAAATATTCTGAATTTCTTGTGTCTGTTCTTCCAAGTCCATTTTCACTTGTTGGAGGTGGCAAACCTTTTCAGTGACCATTCTTAAATTTTCACCCATATTACCTGAATAGTTACGACTAAGGTTATTGTTATTGGGATTTGGAATATTTGTTCTTCTTTTGAACGCATTCTTGTATTTCTGCTTGGTTCTTTCCCATTCTTGAAGTGCTTCATCTTCATCATGACTCATGTCCTTACTTTGCTCATAACAATCTTTATCACCGGATGAGAGAATTTGATCGACATAATAAATTTTCGAATTGCTATGGAGTGGTGACAACTCATAGGCATTTCTATCTTCATCATCGCTTTCATACGAGTATCGTAACACATTCATAGTGCTTGATCTCTTGGTGTGGTGGTGACCAGCAGAAGGATGGACAGTCATGTTTGTGGCTTTTTGTTTGGGATGAGTGGTCGTATGATCCAACTCTTTACTCTGACCCAAAAGAACTCTTACAAATTCAAGTGTTGGTTGATGATCCAAGTCTGAACAGTCGGTTCTTGTGTACTTTTTGCAACCTTGCACATGATTTTTGCCCATCATGGTGTTGTTTCCATGATGAGAGATTGCAGATACACCACAACCATTACTTGGCATGCATGCTTTCATCATGTTGGTTGAGAGATGAGGTGTTTCTTTTTCTTTGGGAGTCTGTGTTGAAGAAAGAAGAGCAGTTGTTGATGGGTTCGAAAAAGGATCAATTCGAGTTGAATGCAAGCCTTGATGGAATTTTGTATCGTGTTGTTGTTGCTGCTGATGACTACTCAAGAGATCAGGTTGTTGAATACTAACTGAAGGCTCAAGAGTCTTCTTATCGAACGATGAGCCTTCTTGTTGTTGTGTGATTGTTGTTGTAGTAGTGTGGTCACTTTGAAAATTGAGGCTGCTACTGCTGCTACCAGGTGACACAACTCTTTCACAAGCAATTTCGGTGTTTTTTTGAGGAACAGAAATTGTGTTTCTACAACTACTCACAGCATGATAATTTGATGTCTCGTGATGTGGTTGATGATGTGAAGCAATGTTGCTCGTACTACCCAATACAATTGGCTTATTTGGTGATGATGTGTGGTCGTTTACAACATCACTGTTCTCAATAATGGATTGGCAGTCATGGTTCAGATGAGCAGTATGAGATGGTTCAAGATGATCATCTCGAGTTGAAAGAGTCACAGTCTTGTTCAAATCCTTCTCTTCAAAGAGAGAATGATGATGGTTCTGATGTATATAAAGTAAGGGTGAAGTGGTAGATGTGGAAGATAAGACCTTGGTAGCATTGGTCGTTGTGGTTGGATTTGTCAAATCATTTCCACTCTTATGGTTCATTAATGTAATGGAAGAAGCATCTTGTGGACGAATGGTCATTGTTGGGAGACGACAATGAATTGGAAAACCCTCTTCGAGTATTCTCAAATCATCGTCTAAAGGCTCCAATACTTGGAGAGTTTTTGGGAATTGAGTAGATGCTTCCGTCTTGTCATGAGGATGAGGTTCTTGATCATTCTTCTCCATTCGTCGTTTCATGTGGTTGAGAAGTGAATGTTCTTGATCCACAAAACTTGTCGATAAGGGTTGTAAGGTCGGTGAGAGAGAAGTCAAATTGGGAGAATTTGGACAAGTCATACTCTTGGAAGTACAATGAAAATCAGTAGAATTGTGACGATGGGTTTTACCACGAGACCATTCACGCCCAGAGGATGTATGAAATTCATCCAAGAATGGAGTACTTGTAGTTGCAACTGTTTTGCATGTGGATTGGGTCGATAGACTGTTCAAAGTCGATTTGGTGAAGCTATGACTGCTACTACACGGCCTCAATGGTGTAGAGAGAGGAGTGGCATAGTTACTACTACCAATACTGCCACTATGACTCATTGTAGATCCTTTGGAATGACATGGAGTGTTATGGTTGGTGCTGGTTGTTGTTGTTGTTCTTGTGGAAGGTGTCTTTAAGACATTCTTCTGACTCATTCCAACAACATCATGATTTGCACCTCCAACAGTTGTTGAGAGAGAATACGAAGTGGTTTTCATGAAAGAGGAGAGGTGAGGCTGTTGTTTGACTGACCGAGTCGTGGAGGGGTTGCTAGTGCTGCTGGTCGTTCCTTTCGATTGCATCCGTTGTGGTTGTGGTGGTTGTTTCTGATGAACGAAAGTCTTGTTGCATGATGAATGATGAGAATTCATCTTACTGGTTGGTTGAGTAGAGTAAGTCAGAGGAGCATTTGTTGATAATGATCTTGAAGTAGTAGAAGTAGCAGTAGTGGTGGTGGAATTGGTTAAGCTTCCGATCATCATGGATTGACTACTCAGAGAGGTATTAATAAATTAATTGAAGATGATGAATTTTGTTGAAGGGAGGGTGGTCCAATGTTGTTGAAACAAACAAACGGAATGCAGTAGACGTAGTATGGTGGCTGGTTTGGATGATGAGGAATTGGATCTTGTTGCTTCACTGGAATGGTGTGTAGACTTTCCAATTATTTTGTTTCAAACTGAAATATTAAATAAAGTGATTGCAAGAACATGAAATGCAGAAGGACAAGGAGTTCGTTTCAAAACAGAAGGTGTTAATAACGACCGGATGCAATCAGATTTCTTGTTTTTCTTCACTCCAAATCCTAGCAACAAGACTTTTCAGGAAAGTTTGAAATTTGAAGATGGGTTTTTTTTGAAGACATTGAATTTGGAGGGAAAGATTGAATTCTGGAAAAGGAAATTGCATTGTTTGGAGAGAGGATTCTTGAGACTGCATGACGTGTGTTCGTCTACATCTTTCCTGGAGAAGGGTGTAGTGAAAAGGTGAATGGTTGATTTGAGAGAATGTAATTTAAATGAACAATGTCTTGTGTTGTTGTCAAATGAACAACGTGTTGTCACAACAATGTTCTCCAAGAACAAGTGATTCACTTTCCAATGGAGAGTATTAGGACAATAGGAAAGTAAATTGGAAAGTGAAATGCAACAATGGTGAATGAAGTCCAATAAATTATTAAAATTTTCAATAGGAATAAAAATTTAAATCATGCTTTCAAATCACTTGCTCCGATCAGGATTCAAATCGAACACAGGATTGGCGATTCATAAATTGCTCATGTCCTATCATCCGCATCAACAATTATTATGCAGTCCAGTGAACACATCAAGTTTTGTAGAACCATTTACAAATCAAATCCACAATTTTTCAATCAAGCTCCGATGGCATAGCAACACGAATAAAGAAGAAGATAGGACCACCACAATAACATCAACAAGCTCCAATAGAGATCCTAGTAATAGAACAGAAAATCTTTCTAATATTCGTGAAACATTTCATCATTATGCCTCCACCATTCCGAGCCATTTGGTGAGAGAATCAACACTCCCTCATCATCATCAACAACATGTCATCGATAAACCCTTGGATCCCAAACATCCCTATGGTCCCGATCAAGTCAAAGTCCAAGAAATCAAATTAAGAAAACAACGCAAACAATTAGAATTACATTTTGAAATTACTCGTTCCATGATCATCATGAATAATAATGGAGAGGAAGGCTCACAATCTTCAACACTCGATCTGGTTGGTACTCTCCCAGCCGAGTTATTGCGAGTAGAGAGCCCTTCTGCGGAGGTTCAAGGAGAGAATGGTCAAAAGAGACTCATCTATGGCAAGAAGTTTGTTCAAATCTTGCAAATTGAAACAGTCGGTTCATATGCAATCAGGCTCATCTTCTCGGATGGACATGATAGTGGCATCTATTCGTGGAGTTACTTGTACGAAATGGCACAACGGAAATATTCCTTGATGAAACAATATATTAAAGATTTGAGAGCAGCAGGAAAGAGTCGTTATCCTAGAGAATATTTGAAAAAGATGAAGGACCAACAGCAACCAAGTTCTTCAAAGAATGAGTAGAATCATGGAAATCATGTGTGGAACATGTTGAGATTTAAGTGTTTTAAAAATGCGTAACGGTCATTTTGTTAGACTTTCCCCGCCTTTTTTTTTTAACAAATTCAAAAAATGTTCAAAAGAGACCGAAGCCAATTTGAGTACAAAGTTTCGGAAGCCAATCATCACGAGCATGACGAGAGTGATGATGATGAGCATACTCTCATATCATCCACACTTGAAGAAAACATTAGAAATCATGCCTCTAAAGAATTGAAAAGAATTAAATTTCTTTCTCCACCTTCTCATCCGACCATGAGTAGTATCATTCAGGATGATCTCAGCAAGTTATCTTCGGAATCATCGTTATTCAATGGAATTCATTATGAAATTCCTTCTCTAGATACAGACTTTATTACTTGCATTGGCTCAAAAGGAGGTGATATGTGTTATTTGACTTTTTTGGATGATGAAAAAGAAGAAACACGTGTAGCAACTAGTTCCCGAGAAGCAATCTTTGCCAAAATACCAGCCAACAGAATCTTGAAAAAACCAATGAGTGAATTATTGGAAGATGTACAGCGACTTAGATATGAAGAAGAGATCAAGAAAAAGGCAAGAGCTCAGACGAATGCATCCTCCCGTCACGCTGTTGATGCTGCAGATATGATGAATGATGTTCAATTTTCAAGCAATGCAAAACAAAAGTATGAGCTACTTGTTGACAAGTATGCTCCAACCTCGTATTTGGATTTACTAACAGATGATGTAGGTACTTGATAATTTTCTGTGTGCCTCTAACAATGACATTCATGTCACATTATTAATTTATGATGGAATCCTTTGGATAAAAGAAAACCAATGCTGAGGTATTGAAATGGATCAAGGAATGGGATCCCATAGTATTTCCAGAAACAGCCAAGACGAAAAAAATCAAACCAACAACACAAGAAAAGCCAAAGAATCCATTAATGACAGTTTTTGGTTCAGTGAGCTCCCAAAAGTCGGCAAAGGATGAGAAGAACACTTCCAACAAGTTTAATAACAGTTCAAAATCCTCAAACAATGCAACCAAGGGACCAGATCACCGTATTTTGCTCATTTCAGGTAAGTGTGAAATTATCATTTTTACTTTTTCTTCGAATCTTAATGTCACTCTGAAAATACCCTTCGTGCAGGCCCTCCTGGTATTGGTAAAACAACTCTAGCGCATATTTGTGCCAAGCAAGCAGGATATGAACCACATGAAGTGAATGCATCTGATGATCGTTCTAAGGACAAACTCATTCCAGAAATTCAAAAAGTGACCCAAATGCAAACAGTTTTTGGTA
Source organism: Naegleria lovaniensis (assembly GCF_003324165.1). NCBI lineage: Eukaryota > Heterolobosea > Eutetramitea > Acrasida > Naegleriidae > Naegleria > Naegleria lovaniensis. The sequence continues at coordinate 16,789 of NW_025407906.1, forward strand.
GCAAAAAACCCAAACTCTTAATATTAGATGAAATTGATGGAGTTCAAAACTCTGAAAACAAGTCTGTCATTTCAGAAATTCTGAACATGACCTATCCTAAAAACAAATCATCGTCTCAAAAAGACAATAATGAAAGTTCGAGCAAAACTAAAAAGACTAAATCAGGAGTGAAGCTAGATAAGAAGACCAAAAAGAAGAAGGATCAAGGCATCATGAGACCTATTATTTGCATTTGTAATGACCAGTAAGTGGCACGCTTTTGAATACTCTATTTTTTACAAGAATATTCTATGGACATTCTTAGTTATTCTCCTGGCCTTAAAGAATTGAGACAAAAAAGCAAGTTAATTATTTTCAGAAGAGATGACTACAGAACTGATAACACACAACGAATTGTAGATCGACTTGGTATAATCTTACGAAAAGAGAGTCATCCTTTAGCCAACGTGGGTAAACACGAATTGACACAATTTGTAAAGGACTCTGACAATGATATTCGTTCATGTCTCAACACTATTCAATTTATGGGTTTTCATGGATCCAATTCTATGAAAGAGTTAATGACCATTTCGAAAGATGTCAAATCGGATATTTTCGATGCCATGAATCTCGTCTTTAAAACCAAGAAGATTGACAAATCCTTAATTTCCAAATATCAGGAAAACCGCATTTCACTATTTAATTCGTTTTTAAGCGAATTGGACAAGTTTGATTCTATTGCGAATGGATGTTTTGAAAATTATTTATCATTCTGCTCTGGAAGTTCTATGAATGACATTGCAGACTCTCTTTCATTCCTTCAATGGTCTGACATGATTGACGTTGCTTCCAATCGATATCAAGAACGATCCCTTCAAGTCTACAGAGCTGCTTCACTTGTGAAATTCTTTGTTGCTTGTAAAAAGTCTGGATTTGACACTAGCAATGACTTTATTCAATATCCAAAACAGCAAGGAGATGCCAAACGATCCTTCAACCACAAACACAACGTTCTCAAATCTCTCTTTTTGAATTGTTTTACTCATGAATTTGTAAAGGCCAATAAGAACGATAGAGACTCACAGACTAGTGGAAACTTGTTGACAACATCCTCAGTCAAAGACATGGCCACTGATCTCGTACCATATTTGTATCAAATTCTCGATACCAAATGTTTGTCAGGACTCAATACTGGAGCTGCTCTCTCATCTTTGGCTCATTCTGGAATGAAAGGCCTCAAACAAATGATCAAGAGCGATCAAGAACGTCAATCGTTTGAAGCAATTTTGGATATTTGTTTATCGTACGGTATTGGAGTGAAGCAGACCTATGTGAATGAAAAATATGAAAGCACATTGGATCCTCCCTTAGATGAAATTGCATTCTATCCTTTGAAATCATCACAGAGTGGTATGGATGTGAATGCCAAGGGTCTTGTCACTCCTTCCAAAGTGAACAAGACGGACATTGCATCCTACTTTAAAAAGCCATCATCATCTAGCAGCAGCAATAGTAGTAACAGTAGTAACAGTAGTAACAAACAAGTAGAGAATGGTACAAGCAATGTATTGTCTGACCATTTTAAAAAGATTCTCTCGTCAGCTCTACACTTTGAAAAATTGGATAGAAAGTACGGAAAGAAAGATCAAAAGGAGGCTCCTCAAAAAGCATCCTCAAATGATCTTAATTCTCTGTATGCACAATCTCCAAAACATACAAGTGCACAGACAGTCATGGAATATAAAAAGAGAAGAAGATCACAACTGAAAGGAACAATTTCCATGTATTTGGAATTTCATGATGGAATGACAAATTCCATTCGAAGACCTGCCAAGACTAGTGAGTTTTTGTAGATGATAATCGAGTGTACATGTCCATCTTTCTTTTTGCGTGCTCTTTCATGTAAACGTCTAATAAATGATTCAAACGATTGTTCAAAAAACGATGCATGCGATTTGAGCTTTCTCCAAACTTGTGCTTCAAAATTGAATTTAAGGTTGAAAATTCAAATGAATGATCGTCAAGTATTTGATTCCATTGAGCGTAACCATGTTTGGCACATCCTCTCAATAAAATCAAGTCATGAGCTTTGTTCCACCACGGATAATATGCAGAACATGTTGTACCATTCTCATTAGTGTCGTCATGTATCTGGTGTTGTTCAAGTATGGTCTCAACTTGTGCAAGGTCCTCGTTGTTTTGAATGTGAGAATTCTTGTACTTGTGTACCACATGATAAATGACAAACATGCAAGCAATACGCTGTAAAATTTTCACATTATTCAATCGATCTGTGGGAGTACCATCTGAATAATGTGAATAGCGCTGATCTACTTGCTCTGAGAAATGATCTAACATGAATATACCAAATTCAGTCACTTGTTTCAGTGTTTTTTGTAAATTAGAAACTCTTCTAATGATATTAAAAAACTCGTACCATTTCTGGTCCTGTGTTGGAAAGCCCAAACCATATCTCCACAAAGTCGCTACAAACATCATTCGTTCTGTTGGCGTAAAACCTAGAACCGAAACCGAGTGATTGGGAAAAATTTTGATTTTCGGATTGGTGAGTTGTCTTTCAATAATTTTCAATTGAATCGTTTCATCCTCAATTTGATATTTCAATGCTCGAATATTGGAACTAATTTTCTTTCGTTGTGTGACATCTTTGACTGTTTTGAGAGTGGCACTCAATTCCTCTACTTGATTCATCAATGCATTGAGATTGTCTGAGAGTTCATTTGCTACAGTTTCAGAATATTGTTGAATTTCTTCCTCACTGTATAATAAATCATCTGAAGAAGAGTTTAAAAATTGTTCGAAAAATCGATCCATTGTTTCATCTTGATAATGAAGTAGAGATAATTCCATGGCAGTGGTATCCTTTCGTTTATGATCGTTACTGCCATTCATATGTTCCATCTTGACCAATGAAAGATCTGCTGTAGTTTTTGCAGACTTGATGAGTCTTGTCCAAAATATTTCACCAGGAAGATTGTCAATCTCTGCATGTAGAGAAGGGGATTTTCCAAGAGAGGGTACAGAACTCGTGGTGGGATTTTCCTTCCTTTGAAAATGTGTAATTTTCACATGGCTTAATGATTTGGCTGAAGAGTGAATCATCATATCGTATGCTTGTGGTTGTTGTTGTTCCGTATGATTATTCTTCTCTGATAAAATTTCATCCAAGATACTCTCTGATAGATGTAGACTTTCCATGGATTGTAAAAATTCTAGTCCTTCTTGAGAAGTGAGTTCATCTAGCAATGGATCCAAACTCAAAGTGGAATCCTCACTGTTGTTCGTGAATAAATCTTTTGCAAAAATTCGTAATGACGTCTCAAATTCAGAGAGTTGCTTTAAAAACATTCCTCGTATCATTTCATTTTCTGATAAATTTAAAATCATTGTTTCAAATTCTTCACAACACACGAGTCGTAGAATGGTTGTGCGTTTGTCAATTTTACAGAATCGTGTGAGTTGTTGCGAATCTATGATTGGATGATATGCAGAATCCATGACAATAATTGTATCGAAATTCAATAAATCTATGGATGGATGAAGTTGAGTGCTCATAATTACAATAGGTGCAGTGGTGTTTGTTGTGGCATTATTCTTATTGGTTGACTCGCTGGATACAATCAATTGATATTGATACTCTTTGAATCGAATCAGTTCTTCAATCACGTATGGATAAGAAGATAAAATAAGTACTTTTTGCTTGAGTGATTTGCATCGTTGAAGAAGAGCCTCTAACAGAACTAACTTGGATGAGGACTGAATGAAATATTTCATAAATAATTCGTTATTCTGTGCAAAAGGTTCTTCCTTTTCGAGAAAGAATTGCAAGTAAGGATGTTCACAAGTCCTCAAAATATCTGAAAACATTTGTTGAAAGAGTGAAGAGTATTGCTGAGGTGTGTCACTGCTCTTAAAAACATTGGTGAGAGCGTTGAAATAGGCACTTTTCTTAAATATTTGTCTAAAGAAATATTTGTGGAGAGGTGTTAAATTCACAGTAAGCAACAAGTCTGCTCGTGGTTTGATGCATGCAAGAACGTCTTGCCGCTCTCTTCGTAGTAATAATTCTTTTGGAAAGTCCTGTATCGGACTGTTAGAATTTAGCAATGAAATAAAAGGTCCACATGTCTCTGAATTATACATTTTGTCACTGATAAAGAGTGTAAAATCTATTTTCAGTTCTTTCAGCATCAGGAAAAGGTTTGATTTTGTTTTTTTTAACACATGTGCCTCATCTATAACTGCAATTGGCCATAGAAAATATTTGAACCATGTCTCGTCGTTTACAATACTCTCAATGGTTGTTAAAATAATATTTACAGAGAAATTCAATCGATCTGTAGGTGTCAAATTTCGCTTTTGAATCGTTTGAATAATGAATTGCTTAATAATTTTTCTGTCATCAAGTAATCCGTCGTATACTGCAACTCTGAGATCAGGTGCCCAAAATGTAATTTGCTTTTTCCAATGCTCAATTCGATTTCGAGGAGAAATTATTAAAAACGGACCAGGTACATTATGATACATGGACATGGCTCTTAGGAAAGATATAGCTTGAGTTGTTTTGCCAAGACCGTGTTGATCTACCGCATATTGTAACATTCAAATTTAGAAATGTAAGGGCAGTGATACACTATTAAAACATACCACACAGTAAACAGGATTTGTGATGATTCCACATGGACCTCATCCATGCCACACCTTGAAGTTGATAGTCAAATAATTCAAAATTGTGTCCTTCAACATTTGTGACACTCATTTTCGAAATTCCACGAGCCGTACGTTGAGATTCAGTTCGTTTCCTTGACAACAGCTCTGCCTCTGAAAGAATTTTGTAAGACTTTTTTCTATGACTTTCTATGAATCTATTATATAAATCTGTGGCCTTATTTTCATTGGTCTTTTTTTCGTGCTTCAAAATATCACTCTTAGATTCCCATGTACACCCAGAGTAAGGAACGTCCATCCATTTGATTAAAAAATAATTCCCATTATTTGCAATGATTTGTTCTATTTTTTCCCAATTTGAATGAAATAGATCAATTTCCATATCACGACCATAATGTTCTTCGAACCACATGAGCTTGACTGTGGCATTTTCTTGAACTTCTTCGCGTGACATCCATTTACAATGCCAATGAGATTGACCGCTTAATTTCACAAAATATTTCATTTTCCCATCATGGAATCGTTTACGTTTTAAAATTGTGTCAATAGTATTTGTGTTATGATATTGAATAGTATTAGGATCAAAATTTTCTTCCTCTTGTGCAGTGGCTTTTATAGATGACGCCATGACTACAGACGATGATGATGATGCTGATGGAATGTTGCCCTGTATTTCCACATCAGATTCTACATTTGTTTTTCTAATCTTTTTCGGAGGTACTTGTTCCGAATGTTTTTTCATAGAGGGCGATGGTGCAGTAATAATGACCACATCATCATCATCAGAATCGGACAAGCAGGTACTCGGTGATGTGGTTGATTCCGCCACCAATTCCTTCCGTTTTTTCAAATCCAACAACAGTGAAGAAGAAGCCTTTTGCATTTTGATATTTTTTTTAAATTTCATTTAATTTTTTATTTTGGCGGGATGTTGTGTGAATTGTTAAACATTAAATATTATTATTAAAAGATGAAACATTTTCCTTATTCTCAGATGGATTTGTTGTTTCAACAGATTCTCTTGATTCTCCACTTTGAAATACTCCTTCCATAGTGTCTCGACTTGAAAGATTAGAACCCAAATCTCCTTGTTGCAAATTCCTTTGGGAACCTCCAAGAACTTCCTCTTGTTTACTGCTATAAACGTCTTTTTTACCAATGTTTTCAATAGTGTCCATCCTGATGATAAGTCTAGGAATACAATAGATTGTTTTCTTTTATTTGGAATGAATCATGGGTCTGATATGTGTGAAAGAAGGCAATGGTTTCTATCCTTGATTGGTAAAGATGGGAAATTGGTATATTTGGAAGAATTCTTTCTTAAGAAAAGTGTCATTTAACAACATTGAACTGTGAAGACATTTCGACACTTGTTGAACTTTTGTTCTAAAATTTTCAATATCTTTGAATTTAATATTTAATACATCACAAAAAAAATGACCAAACCAAGAAGGGTAGCTCTTTCCTCCCACAACTATGATGATAAGAATCACAATCATGAAAGAATGGGGAATAATGTTCATTCGGAACGTTCCGATATTTCAACCAATTCCAAGGAATCATCATCGTCGCTGCCAAGATCATCCACTTCTTCAAAATTTTCTTCCATTCTGATTGCTGTATTACCGACATTATTAACTTCCGTTATGGATCTCTATATTGATATGCACTTGACGAAATATTATTTAGAAGATATTTGTTCCGATAATTCCAATCATGATCAGCCATATTCTTTACAATGTATTTCTCCATCCCGATTTGGATTAATTCATTCCTTGATCCGATCTCTGAGTTTATTTACTGATTTTTTCAGTGCAACCATCATTGATAGCCATTTACCGTTTCAACAACCGACCTTATTAATAGTGTTGGCACCACTGTATTGGTTCAGTATTTGTGCCTTATTCATGGGTCCTTCAATGATTCACAAGTTTTCAAACCATGAAAATATGACAAGGTGGCTATTTTCAACCGATGTATGGTATACACTATGTTCCTTAATGAAGAATATGATTCCGTTACGAGTGTTGTATGATTCAAGCATGATGAGAATGTGTAAAACTTGGAATGTGAAAGATCGAGCCGATTTATTTTT
>NW_025407907.1:0-22152 GCF_003324165.1 Naegleria lovaniensis
ACAACCAGTTGAATTTTCACTCGTTAATACTGTTGAACCCAAAAATTTCACATTTTAGTCTCTCATCCCATGTTGACGGACATTGTTTTTGAGAGAACATGCTTTGTTATGACTGACAACAAGCAACGTGTGGCTTCAATTTTGGGAAAGAGAGCACATGAGCTTCGAAGAAAAAAGAAAAGAAAGAAAAACCAAAAGCAATTGTTACCCTCCATGATAGAAGAGCATATTCCTCAAACGTCCAATGCCGGTGACGGGAGTGATTCGAGTGTGTCAACTGCTCCTGTGTCCAATTCAGAAAGCAGTTCAGTAACAACAGACCATATTCAACAAGAGTTCTCGAAATCACTCGAGGCAAATATTGAGACATTTCCAAACGACCCTAATTTACTTAAATCAAAAATTCCTCTTACCATTACTCCTGTAATGCCATTGCAAACACATGATACTTTCGAATATGATGATGACAATAATTTTTCAAACAATCCTGAGGATGACTACGATCCAAATGACGAATATGACGATAGTACTGATTCTAATGAATATGAATATGAACCTGAAGATACTATTAATGATGAGATGCTTTCAACCTTAGAAGAAGAGGGTAATCGATATCTTGAAAATTTATTAAAAGAGCTTGAAGCAAGACAACGTTTAGCCTCATGGAGGAAGGGACAACTGTCATCAGAAATTCAACATGGTAAGTTTGAAACATCCATATGGAATCATTTGGTTCATTGTTACTGATAATAATAGGCACGTGGCTGGTAGTAACAGTTGATAATCCGTCTCAACTCCTGTCGATAGCAAATTCCAAACCTCATTGGCAAGTATGGGAGTATGTTGTAAAGAGGTTGGCTTCCTCGTATCCTGAACTCGAGAGCTGGCTTGATTTTCCATTCAATCCTCCAATGAAATAAACATGATTGTTGCGGACAAAATACAATAGGAATCTTCATCTGGCGTTCCCAACTCCCAGAAATAGTGTTACAATAGCATTTGGAAAGCACTTTATTTTTTAGAATCCTAACCATTTTAAAAAAGGTCGAGCAGGCTGTCGAAGTTTTGTTCTGGTGTTTGCTGGAGGTTTTTTCAATAAAAATGTTAAAACATGAACGAAACGCCTTTGTCGGTCTGTTGAGACCGGAATATCATGTTGCCATCAAAACAATGCTATTCGCAGTCCATCAATATATTAATGTCGAACATTTAATAGAAGATATTATTGATCAATGTGGATTTCATCGCAAGGATTTTAATACCATCCATCGCCATCTCGAACTATATTTCTCATACCTCATCACACACAACAAACGAGTCCCATTTGTTCTATACTGTTGCAAATTCCAGGTTGACAATTCAACAAAGATTGCACAATATGTTACTGATTGCATTGACCCGGACGAGGATAGTGCTATCTATAACATTTACTCTGACCCAAAATTTCAAAATCAAAGACAAAATCAAGAGTTAACATCAGAATGGATCAACAAACTACATTTTCAAGGCTATTTGAAATTGAAAGAGTGTCATGACGAGCTGATGCGAATTCGTCAAAAACGTAAACACTCCAAAACAAGTACAGCTTGCGAAGACCCACCTCAAACCTCAACAACGTCACAACGTTATTCTAGTTCAACCATCATGAAATTACTCGAACCAGAAAAAAATGTCGGCGTTATTGAATTACATAAAATCCTGGATCATGGTTTTGCTGAAGACTACATCACGTTGTCATATTCAACAAAAGAACAAACAGCACCGTATTACATGCTGCAACAACTAATTAACAACAAATTTATTCCAACACACTCATCAATTGTAAATACCAAGTCCGACACCATCTCTCATAATTTTGTAGACCATGCTGATTTTAAATCACAAAATAACGATGATGATAGTTATTATTCGGAATGTGATATATTTGATGAGGATATTCAAGAATTGAAAAAATTGTTTTTTCAGGTGTTAGGTAGTCGCAAATTAGTACCTCGAACTTTCTTTTTCACATATCTTCGTGATGCTTTTTCACAATTAATTTGCAAAGACAGTAGAGGCCATAGATGGAGCCCATCTGTTCTTTGTTTTGCTCAAGATTTATTGGTTATCATGGGATACAATGCGTATGAAGCATTGGCGAGAGGGTTGAAACGAGGACAAGAATTTGAACCCTCTTCTGAAAGATGTAACTTAGTCCTACCTTGTTCATCCACACTCGACCATCATTTTCACACCGCATCATATGGAGAAGGGAATACTAAACTAGACAAAGATGACTTTGATAAGCTAGTAGAAAAAATGAAGGTTATTGAAAATCAAAATTTTGGTCTTGTTCAAATTGATGCAGTAGATGTAACACCGCATTTAGGAATCAATACCAAGCTTGGGCTTGTATACGGTGCCAATGAAGGTCCATTGAAGATTAGTGATTGTACTGCACTAGCTCAGAGTCCGAATTTTCCACCCAAGGGTTTTTTAGCTGAAAAAATTGTTCAAACTTTATATTGCAGTATTAACGGTGAAGTTCGAATTCCTGGAAACTTCAAAGTATGCACTACTGAAACTGAACAAACCATTAGAGACACGATTTCTGAATTTCGTGACACATATACTCGAAACATCGTCTGTACTGTGTCAGATGCAGGGTCTGCTAATTACAAATATTTCACATCGAGCCCAAATGAACTACATCATTTTTGCTACAGTCACCATTGCAAAAACATGAGGAATGCAATTAATGGGAGACCAAAATTATATCCGGTTGCCACTAAAGTAGGTGCTCCAAACCTTCAAATTGCACGCCATTCCTCTGCTTGTATTTCTTCCAACGACAACGGAAACGGTTGCCATTTGATGAAAATTGTTATTCAAAGAACACAAGCGACCAACATACCACTTTCCTTCATAGTGAATGACAAAGACACAATTTCATTTGAATGGAAAGAAAAAGAACCACGGAATTTTAACTCTGGAGGCATTTCTTTCTATCATAGCAGCAATGACAACGAATTAAGTGTTACGTTGTTGAGTGAAACCCTTCATACTAACATTGGTAAAGTGTGTGTGGCAAATTTTAGCAATCAAGACATAGCTGTCACCAAAATTTCTTGTTCTATTTTACAACGATTTGAATTGAACACACTCGATGAAATATATAGACAACAACCTTTAGAGTGGTGTAAAATAGTTAAACGGAGCTCGTTTATCAAATATGATGATCAATCTGAGGATGTATTACGTGATGTATGCAATTTACAGTTACTTGAAAAATTACGATTATTGAACGAGAGAACCAACTATCGATATTTAGGATTCTATAAGTACTTAAAAGCGATACATGATTTATTTCATGTTTACGATGACAAAAATCATGATGGAACATCTTCACACAATTTGCACGAAGTGTTGCAAGTTCTTAAGGAAAATTTGGACTATTTGAATGAGTGGGATACCGTTTTCCAAGACGTCATTATTTCCAATAAGAATAATAATTTTACATTATCCGGAACCCTCACAAAAAACATCATTATCCATAACATCAAAACAATTCAGAAATTGATCAGAATTATTCCACAAGATGCAGTTTTTGATTTGTCTTTATTGGGAACACGTTCTCTTGAAGGATTTTTCGGAGAGTCACGTGATTATTCAAAAAGAACCACAGTATTGGACTATCATAGAAGTTACTCAAACATGAAAATCAAATTAGTGAAAAAAGAATGTGTATATCTTTCATACAATAACGATAGAAAGAGGAAATATTGTGATGCCCCTAGTCAAATTAACCAACAAATTTTGATGAGAATGACTGAAAAACAATTTGTTGACTTTAATAATGAAAGAAAGCAAGCTAGAGAAAGCGTGACATCCATTTCTTATAGTTTTACAGATCAAGATTTAATTTGTGCGAAAGACTTACAATTGCGATGTTTACAACATCGTGTCAACTCCATCCGTCAATCATACCATCAGTCAAGACATGACTATAGGGCCGGATTTGCCACCGATTTCATGGAGACAAGCATTTCCAATTACTACAACATTTCACTTCCTGTTTTCCATATTGAAACAAGTGAAGTTTTGCCAAACTTAACAGAACGACTTACATTAACCGACGACATCAGTTTTACCATTATTCAAACACACGACTCATTAATTCATGCTCAAAATCATATTGCGGCATTTTTGCTTAAAAAGCCCGTAGAATTTGAAATTAAGACTAATCATATTTCTTTGAGCAATGCAACCGTAGAGGTTCGCAATTTCAATGAGAACAATGAAAATGCATCTCGACATTCTGAACCAATTAACTCATTTAAAATATTTGTGGCACCAAATCAGACGGATCCATTCAAATTTAAATTAATTGGACAATTTTCATCAACAACCAGCACCAAGCTTTATCAAAAACAAATTGCTGTGATTGTTGGAAATTATCAGTTGTTGTCACCTCCTTTTTACGTATTTGCAAAGAAAACAAAAAACCTCGTTTCGTATTCCCAGCTGAGCCAGGTGGTGGCTTCGTCTCAAGACATGCAATAAAATGTCAAGCATTTTTCATCACAAAAAAAGTTCGTCCAAAAATTGGAACACGTTTAAAATTGTTCACCTATTTATTTCTTCCGACCACAATTACACCGTATTTTTCTAATCACAACAACATACCTCAAGTCGTTTTATTATTCATTATAGCTCCAGCAGAAGCCTTTGTCCTTCAACAAAGACAAAGCAGCTTTTGCTGGGCGAACAACAAAAAGCTAATGTAACAAAAACACTGAGACGTAGCCCGAATGAACCAAATAAAGGAATGTTACACCAGCGAAGTGGTAGTTGGGAACGCCAGCGTGAGGGACCTTTTTCAATTTTTTGAATTTTACAAGTTCATCCAAGAGTTTACAAAACATAGGTGGTACGGCTGAGTAATGAAAGGGATACGGTGCAGTTTGTTGCCCCATCATTTTGTGGTTTTCAGTGCAGGAATGACAATTGAGCTGAAATACGTCAAAGACAATGCCATGGTTTTACACTGGTTGTTTCATTCCACAAGAGATATCATGACTTTCCCATTCTCATTCGAGAGATTCATCTTGTCTATTTTGCACGAAATGACATCTTGAGAATGGACACATTCACCAAAACCTGGAGATGTTTTACAGATCTAGTCTTCACTCGCATTGTGTCATTGACAAATTTGTTCCTGTCAGAGTTCATTCTTGCTCTCCTTCGCCTAACCATTGTGACATTAATTTTCAACAAAAACAATCATCCGACTCTCCCTGCTGGTTCAATATCTCTTCATCGGTTACCAATGCCGTTCAAGACTGACGGGTTGCTCTTTGAATCTTTCCTTACAACCACCATGTATCACATGTTGCAACAGAGCAACAACAACAACTCTTCATCATCTGCGAATACCAGCTCACAACAACCTCCTCCCATCACACTAGGACAATTAGACAAGCTATCTTTCTCCATTCCCGACCTTATATTAGCTTCCCTGCTTGCATGTACTCTCCTACTAGTGACCATCTTTATCATCCTCTTCAACACGTGTTGGCAAAAGAAAGCTTTACGATCATCCAAAGGACACCATCACTCCGAGAATGCCATGAAACGAAATCAACGAATCATGATTGGTCTGATCCTTCTCCTCGTTCTCGTTCAAGCACTCGGAATGACTTGTCGATGTATTTACACTTCCATCAACATGTCCATTGTTTCTCTTGCACGACAATTTGTTTCCACTCATTACCCTACCAACAGTACACTCTATATGGAAACCTTTCTCTATGAGAATAGCTCTCTCATCATTACGGATGCCAATATTCCATACTCTCATCTCGTGGGAATGAATGTGGCCAATACTCTCGAGTTGTTGTTTACCTTATCGAATTTGAGTGTTCTCATGTCCATCATGTGCTTTATTGGTAATGTGTTCATTCGGACCGTGAAATTAGCCAATGCTCAAGAATCATTCCTAGGTGCTGGCTACAAGACTGCAACATTCATCTTTAATGTTTCAACAGTTATATTTTCCTTAACAGTGTTGGCAGTGGTATGGACAGTTGCCATCATGTCCTCCTTCATCCGATTGAAATTAGTTCAGGATATTCAAATTTACTTGTACGTCATTGGATTTCTGATCTTTCTCTTCCAAATATTACTCCAATTAGCTGCAACCATTGTAAGTATTCTTACATGTATTTTTTTGTAAAGTACTTACCTTCATGAACACGACAAGGCCATTTCCTTCAAAGTTTTACAAGTTATCAACTCGAATCGTTCCAAACACATCAAAAACAACTCTCAAATGAAACGTGCCTTCATTAAGGTCGTGATTTTACAAGTGACTCTCACGCTGAGTGCCTTGCTTCAAATTATTGCTGTGGCTTTTGGTGCTGTCATTTCCGAATGGAAATATTTTAGTTTGTTTTATTTGGTATTGAATAATTTGGGAATTTTAATATTTGCAGTGGTGGCATTGGCCTTGTATCATCCCATCTTTCATTTTGGAAATACCAAAGAGCAACCAATTCCCACCTCGGACTATCCGTATCATGAAAGTATTTATAGTACGAGAAAACGAAATTCAAGTGCATTGCCGAATTCGACTGTTTCTTCGACAACGAGTACAAATGCTGCAACCGTGAATTCTCCATGTTTGAATGGAGCAATGGAAACAACAGACTCCAACTCGCATAGTTTGAATGCTCCTTCTTCAACTTTACAAGAGCAACAACAATTTGAAACACCTCCTTTCGAAAATGGGACGCCATGCCGTCCTGTCATCAAAAGTGAAGACGCTCATGTATGAAATTTGTTACAGCAACAAGTGGATTTTAATACTAATTTTTATCGAAACATAATCAATATGTTTTGAATGAATTGAGGAAATGACAGGAGTAGGAAGTTGAACTGTTGCAAGTTCCCTCACTGAGCTTTCTCGGATTTGTTCAAAACCTTAATATTCGAATGGAACCATTCTCGATCCAACGAACAATCTTGTCACAGACTGAATAAATGATGGCTTCCTTTTTTAGAAATTTGATATGGAACAAGACCTTTTGTTCTTTAAAGGACACAGGAAAAACCAACAGAAAAAAATGAATCTATTCAAATTAAAGAGTACAACATCCACGCATGAATTTGTGCCAGATGTCACACACATCGCTATCAAAAACTGGACCAGCGAGAATTTCAAACATTGGCTGATGAGTGAAAAATATGACCAAAAAACTGTCATTGATGGTATGTTTTCCACGCAATCTTGTATTCAATCATTCAATACTCTACGTTTTACGTGGAAATAATTGAAATAATATTCATTCCGACATCATTTGATGATTATTTTTCATTTGAATCTATCTCATTGAATCAATTTCAAATTTTATATTAAATATTTAAAACATGTCCAAATGCATGGACATTCGACACTCATGGCTCAACATACAGTCCTCATGAAACAACAACTCACTGGAAATGCCATTCTCTGTTTAACCAAAGATTTAACTGAATTCAAAGTTCCAACAGGAGCTGCCATTTCCATTATTGCCAAATTGGACAAACTCAGACAAGAACAAGAAGAATGGATGCAACAACCTCAAACCAAACAACTCTTTTCCTTGTCCTATCCGTCTGCAACAACCACAACAGAACCATTTTCAAATTCGGAAAATCATGAATCTATTTCTGTTGTGGATTCTAATGAGAATGTTGATTCACAAACTTCTCCGAGAGCAATTCCAAAACAACCTCAAACTCCAACTGTTCAGCCCATCATTCATCATGCTGAACAAGATCATCCTGGGTCGAGCATGCACTCACTGAGCGGTCATTCCTCAACAATTCAACAAATTTCTCCCCGTAATCATCATTGTGCTCAGGAAGAACAACTACACTCGACAGACAAAGTAAGTCCGAGAAGGGATCATCATCCTAAACCTTTGCCAACACTTCCTCATTCAGCATCATCTTCAACAAAACCAAATACTCCAATTCCTCCCATGAAGAGATCAAGTTCTGTTCAAGCGAATGGGACCAATCCAAACAACAACAGGCTGAATTCTTTCAGCACTACAACGACGACCACTACGACTCAGCAACAACAACCCATACTTCAACAGACTCAACAACAATCTCCTCGACAGACCCCTCCTCAATATCAACCACCTCCACAACAATCAAGTCCAACGAATGTGCAACAAGACCACAAGAATACGAGATCAAAGAAATTTGTAGATGCTGGCTTCTTCCCTGAGGATGAATTGTAGCAGTCGCAGAACTTGTTGTTAGTTGAGGTTTTATTTGAGGAGATCTTTGAGGAACGATTATGTAACACAACGTTACAGACTTCATCTCCTCTTACATTGAAAAGACATCCATTTGAATCAAATCAATTTGACTTTGCTCCACGGTATAAATAGATGGTTTTTTCTTGTTTTCTCTCTTTTTCTTGTACTTCTTCCTCAAAATGAATAGGACACACATGCAACACATGATGACGAGACACATTAGCAGCAGACCAACAGGTAAAAGGAACCACAAAAACGTGGTGCCAACGGTAGACGAAGAATTTTGTGGCTTTGGATGAGAAGATTTTTCTGCTTCTGGCAGATTATCAATTGAAACCTTGACATTTGTTGTAACTGTGGTGTCTTTGGTAATGGCAAACAAACCAAAATGGAGGCATTGACATGTCATCACTTGGTCAGTAATAGGCATCACTAAATTACAAGTTGTGTCAGAAATCCACATTCCCTGTTGGAGATATCTGCAGGAAAAGGTCTCCTCGATTTGTATCGTCTTGTTGAATAAGGTGCCATTGTTGTTAAATAATGTAGTACTGCTAGAAGCTTTCTTAATTTGGCCTGTAGTGTTTATGTCTATTACAGGAATAGAAACACTAATCTTACTATCATTAAGAGAGGGTGAGGCTATTTGTGATGATTCAATGGATACAAATACAAAATATTTGGAAACAAAGTAGGAATAAGTATCAACCGTGGTGTTCAAAGAGCCCGCTTGAGAGGAGCGTGGTAATGTGCTATTCCAATTATAAAAATCGTTCATAGTATAAACAACATGCTCGACAGGTGTTTTTGTTGATTTCTGATTGATCGATTGAATAATATTCTCTGGATATAAAACAGTTCGTTCCTTGTTAGAAGAATCCATGAAATATGGTACAACAAGGCTTGGGAAGTCTTTTCTCCACAATTTGTTAGTGGTTAGCGTGGAAAATTTTGCTTTCAAATGTACATTCTTCTCACCCACTTGCTGACCTCTCAGCAATAACTTTCCGACACACTGAATGATATTCAATAACTTCTCTTGAATATAAATGTAGGGACCATTATTTTTGTAGAGGATGTAATTGTAGATTGAGTTCATTGCCTCAATGATCAATTGGTCCACTCCATATGGTAATACTAGATTGGTAGTATTTAACGCAAGCTGAACAATATCTTCAGTAACTTCGACAACACTTGTTATGGATGAGTCATTAAATTCATCATAATTGAAAGTAAGAGATTGTAGACCATATGCTTGCAATGTCAAATACACGTCACTTAATTTCTCCAAACGATTTCTATTGGTATAGCTTGAAATAAATGTTTGTGTCTCATTGAACTTTAAGTCAATCAAGTATTGATAGGTACTTTTAGATACGCTACAATCACGTTTGAAGTAGCCTGTATTGCAATCACACATTTCTTTTTCTTCGTTGTAACTGCCTTGTCCATTACACTTGTCACTTGTGGTCATTCTTCTCCGTTGTACATTTTCATTCAGTTGCTTTAAAACTCCAATAGTTGTTCTTGAAATGGTTCCTGCATTGTAAATACTCTTGCCAGAATCTCCATCTCTTAAATTATTTTCAATCGTTTTCCATTGCATGGTCTTGGCCCGAAGTTCAGCCATGGAGATCACTTGTGGATTATAAATTTTAACATTGATATTTTTAGTGTTTCTACTCATGGTTTGAGGGTCAAAAACATCTAAAAATACCTTCATTGTATTTCCTTGGAAAGGCAATGGGAGTTTTGTGGAGTATCTTTCTCCTGCATGATAGAGTGGTACATTAGCCCCAGATCTATCGTCTACAAAGCCGAACGAGTATTCTACCAGTTTTGTTGGATTGTTACAATTAATACATTTGAATAAAAAATCGGTTTCTAAGGCCACTCCTTCTGTAGGGGTTAATGAACATATGCAAGAATTGGGACTTCGAGCTATTTGGAAGCGATGTGTTCGAGTTGCTGACAATGTTGTACGTAAATCAAGGGCAGTAAGAGAAACTGAATGATTAGAACCCTCTTCCAGCTTGGAAGAATCAATGAGTATGTAATCTGAATGATTGAGGCTCTTATCAGGCATTCTATTGATAAGTATTTCATCAATGTATTTTCCATTAAGAGCCCACTGTGTTAAAACATCATTTGCACTTGCAATGGAATATTGAATACTCAATATTGTGCCTTGAGTAATCGAGGGCTTGGAAGGTTTGATTTCAATAATGTTAATGATTGGAGAATTATCAAATGCAATCATAACACTGGATTGTGCGCTTCGTGTTCCTTTAGTTACTTTCAGAGAAATCTCAAGTTGCTCCGCATATTCGTTTGTTATTTGAATGGAGTTATTTTGGAAAACAGAAGCATCTGATAGTAATTGTTGAATGCTGTCCGAGCATAATCCATTGTAAACTACATCTCTGCACGTCCATTGATAAAATAAGGTGTCCGTAGTTTCATCCGGATCATTCATTTCAGCAATAATATTAATGGTAGATGATGTCAATTTTTCTGAAGAAATATCCAATATGAGGTCTTGTGGTACTGTATAAATGGTAACTAATTGCTCTGAGAGAAGAGAATTGTCGGTTACTCTTAAAAGTTGAAGAGCATATTGGTATGAACGTTCTCCAGAAAAGTAAAATTTGGAAATTAACAAATTATTGAAAGAGTCTGATTGGTAGTCGGTTTTTGGTCCACTCAGTTGTTTCCAAACCAATTTTACAGATGTGGCAAGGTCTCCATTATCGCATACAGGTAATTTCAGAGACTTCTTGATCAATAACGGAAGATCATTAGAGGTAATGTTAGCAATAACGTTCTTGCCAACAATTTCAATGGATGGAATGGGTGTTGGCTCTCTTTCAAATGTCACAGTTTTTGCAATACTCAAACTACCAGAGAATGTGCTTCGAACTTGCAATGAAATGGTATGAATACCGCTTTGCAATTGAGCGGAAGAGAGTTTGATTGTTGCGTTACCATTAATCTGGTTCAACATTTGTTGTAGTATAGATTGTGATGGTGATGACATTGCAGTCCAATTAAACCGTAATTCTCTTCCATCTCCAGAAAATGAAGCACTTCCATCCAATTCAATATCGTTACACAATCCAACACGTGTTGAAGAAATATCAACGAATGCCATCGGTTGTATGGGAGTTGTGGCTCCAATGACTTGTACGGATACATAATCAGACACGTTTACGCGAATGTTGAAAACATTTCTATTCAATCTAATGAACTGGTTGGGTAAAATCGAAGGATTTTCACCAAATCGAATCATGAATAGCCCGCTATCCTTGTGTGTCCATCCACAAATAGGGGATGTACCAAATTCATTAGATGTTAATTCTAACAACTTAGAACACTCAATATTGACACTACTGAAAGATGCTGGAGCGAACACATGGAATATTAATGCACTACCCAAGTCGTTGAATTGTGGTTGACCAACAAACTTGGTTGCACATTCCTCTCCATAATAACCGTTTAAGCACATGTCGCACCTATTGCCAGCCCAATAACCTTGTGATGACGATTGATAACATGAACATTGTCCATTCGCAATACAGGCTCCATGTCCAGAGCAGTTAGTTTCTTTGGAACAATAAATATCACATGACTGTCCAAAATAATTCTCTCTACATTCATCACAAAATCTTCCGTTCCAGTTGTCCCTGCATGCGCATTGTAAATTTTCACATTCTCCATGGTTATTGCATGTGGATGTAGAATTACATGTTGGAATATTACATTTTGGTCCAGTATGAGTTGGAAGACAACTCTCACAATTATAACCATACCAGAAGCCATCTTGTTCATTGCTCGAGCAGTTACAATAATTATAAGCAATGCATTGGCCATGTCCACCACAAACACTCGAATTTTGAGCGTCAATTCCAAAGCAACTTGTTAATTGGCAATATTCTCCAGAATATCCGTCGTTACATTTGCATCCTCCTTCACGAGTTGTGGAATTTAAAACGCAGTCTCCATTTCCGTTAGAACATACTCTTTGATCAGTTGAAGCAAAGTAACGGTTATTAGAACCTTTACATGACAAGTTTTCACATTCAAATCCATCGACTTTTAAAGAATATCCAGTGGATGTGACACAAGTACAGTGATTCGGAGTCATGCAAAATCCCTTTCCGCTGCAAACGCTTGCATTGTCTGACCCTAATTTGCCAAAACAAATTGGTGTATCACAAAATTGCCCACCATAATTATTTCCAGAGCATGTGCATGTATCAGGAGAGACACATTCACCATTTCCATTACAAACACGAGTGGAATCATTCGACAGGATGGAATTACAAGTAGCAAATTGGCACTGATCACCACTGTATCCGTTCATACATTTACATTTGTTGTGAGCAATGCATTGCCCATGTGAAGAGCAGGCTGAGCTTACGGTTGTAGAATTGATGCCAAAACATGTTGTCAGTTCACAATTAGTACCTTCATAAAACTCGTTACAGTCACAAGAGTTGAAATCAATACATTGACCAGAACCTGAGCAAACTGCACTTTCATTGCTTGAAATTCCGAAACAACTTGTGAGAGAACAATTTGTTCCAAAATAATTGTGGTCACAAGTACAATTATTGAAGCTGGTACATTGTCCATGTGAGTTGCAAGCATTAGAATCATTATTCCAACTATTGAAGCAAGAAGTAATGTTGCAGCTATCTCCAAAATAATTCTCATAACAAGTGCAATTGTTAGTACTGGAACAAAATCCATGACCACTACACACATTCCCATCTGTTGAGTTGATTCCAAAGCATTGAACATCAGCTACATAGTTGCTGTTATTAGCTGTAGAACCAGTCTCTACTCTAATAGAGCAATTGTTTCCTGTGTAATTTGTGTAGCAAGAGCAGTGATCAAACCTAGAACAGTTTCCATGGCCGTTGCAAACAAAAGGATCTGAACTATTGATACCAAAACAAGTTGTGGTTTCGCATTCTTGCCCAAAATAATTGAGAGAACAATTACATATATTTGGAGCTGTGCAGTTGCCATTACCATTGCATGTTGTCGTTTCATTCATTCTCACATAAAAGCAGTCATATGTGTTACAACTCTGACCATAGTATCCATTATTACACGCACAATAGTTTGGCAAGATGCATTCTCCGTTTCCAGAGCACGTGTTAGAGCTGTTGCCATACTGACCAAAACAAATTGGTACAGAACAGTTTGCACCCACCCAATCTGCATCACAATAGCACACATCTTTTGAAATACATTTTCCATGAGAGTTGCATGCAGAACTTCCTGATATGTTAAAACATGTTGACTCACTACAGTTACTTGCCAGCCATCCCGAAAAACATTCACATACATTGTTTGAGATGCAGTTACCGTTTCCTGAGCATGTATTAGCAGTGTCGTTGCCAATAATTCCAAAGCAATAGGGTATCGAACAATTTACACCTGCCCAACCATTATGACAATTGCAAACTCCATCATCTTGACATGTTCCATGTCCTCCACAAACATTTGAATTGTTTCTCGACAATCCATTGCAATATCTCAATGAACAGTTCATACCTTCATAAAATTCGTGACAGTCACACGAGTTGAAATCAATACATTGCCCAGAACCTGAGCAAACTGCACTTTCATTGCTTGAAATTCCGAAACAACTTGTGAGAGAACAATTTGTTCCAAAATAATTGTGGTCACAAGTACAATTATTGAAGCTGGTACATTGTCCATGTGAGTTGCAAGCATTAGAATCATTATTCCAACTATTGAAGCAAGAAGTAATGTTGCAGCTATCTCCAAAATAATTCTCATAACAAGTGCAATTGTTAGTACTGGAACAAAATCCATGACCACTACACACATTCCCATCTGTTGAGTTGATTCCAAAGCATTGAACATCAGCTACATAGTTGCTGTTATTAGCTGTAGAACCAGTCTCTACTCTAATAGAGCAATTGTTTCCTGTGTAATTTGTGTAGCAAGAGCAGTGATCAAACCTAGAACAGTTTCCATGGCCGTTGCAAACAAAAGGATCTGAACTATTGATACCAAAACAAGTTGTGGTTTCGCATTCTTGCCCAAAATAATTGAGAGAACAATTACATATATTTGGAGCTGTGCAGTTGCCATTACCATTGCATGTTGTCGTTTCATTCATTCTCACATAAAAGCAGTCATATGTGTTACAACTCTGACCATAGTATCCATTATTACACGCACAATAGTTTGGCAAGATGCATTCTCCGTTTCCAGAGCACGTGTTAGAGCTGTTGCCATACTGACCAAAACAAATTGGTACAGAACAGTTTGCACCCACCCAATCTGCATCACAATAGCACACATCTTTTGAAATACATTTTCCATGAGAGTTGCATGCAGAACTTCCTGATATGTTAAAACATGTTGACTCACTACAGTTACTTGCCAGCCATCCCGAAAAACATTCACATACATTGTTTGAGATGCAGTTACCGTTTCCTGAGCATGTATTAGCAGTGTCGTTGCCAATAATTCCAAAGCAATAGGGTATCGAACAATTTACACCTGCCCAACCATTATGACAATTGCAAACTCCATCATCTTGACATGTTCCATGTCCTCCACAAACATTTGAATTGTTTCTCGACAATCCATTGCAATATCTCAATGAACAGTTCATACCTTCATAAAATTCGTGACAGTCACACGAGTTGAAATCAATACATTGCCCAGAACCTGAGCAAACTGCACTTTCATTGCTTGAAATTCCGAAACAACTTGTGAGAGAACAATTTGTTCCAAAATAATTGTGGTCACAAGTACAATTATTGAAGCTGGTACATTGTCCATGTGAATTACACGCAGATGAGTCATTACCAATAATTCCAAAGCAATAGGGTATCGAGCAATTTACACCTGCCCAAACATTTTGACAATTGCAAACTCCATCATCTTGACATGTTCCATGTCCTCCACAAATATTTGAATTGTTTCTCGATAATCCATTGCAATATCTCAATGAACAGTTCATACCTTCATAAAATTCGTGACAGTCACACGAGTTGAAATCAATACATTGTCCAGAACCTGAACAAACTGAACTTTCATTGCTTGAAATTCCGAAACAACTTGTGAGAGAACAATTCAATCCAAAGTAATTCAAATCACATGTACAATTATCGAAGCTGGTACATTGTCCATGTGAGTTGCAAACTGATGTGTTATCAGATCTAACTCCAAAGCAAGTGGTGAGAGAGCAATTTGTTCCAAAGTAATTCAAATCACAGCTGCAATTATTGAAGCTGGTACATTGTCCGTGAGAATTGCAGGCAGATGAGTCATTGCCAATAATTCCAAAACAATACGGTATCGAGCAGTTTGAACCAACCCAACCATTATAACAATTGCAAATTCCATCGTCTTGACATGTTCCATGTCCTCCACAAACATTTGAATTGTTTCTAGACATCCCATTGCAATATTTAAACGAGCAGTTGTAGCCTTCAAACAATTCTTTACAATTGCAGGTATTAAAGTCAATACAGACACCATTACCTGAGCAACCATCGCTGTCGTTGCTGGCGTGCCCAAAACAAGTGGTGAGAGAACAATTTGTTCCAAAATAATTGTGGTCACAAGTACAATTATTGAAGCTGGTACATTGTCCATGTGAATTGCACGCAGATGAGTCATTACCAATAATTCCAAAGCAATAGGGTATCGAGCAATTTACACCTGCCCAACCATTTTGACAATTGCAAACTCCATCATCTTGACATGTTCCATGTCCTCCACAAATATTTGAATTGTTTCTCGATAATCCATTGCAATATCTCAATGAACAGTTCATACCTTCATAAAATTCGTGACAGTCACACGAGTTGAAATCAATACATTGCCCAGAACCTGAACAAACTGAACTTTCATTGCTTGAAATTCCGAAACAACTTGTGAGAGAACAATTCAATCCAAAGTAATTCAAATCACATGTACAATTATCGAAGCTGGTACATTGTCCATGTGAGTTGCAAACTGATGTGTTATCAGATCTAACTCCAAAGCAAGTGGTGAGAGAGCAATTCGATCCAAAATAATTCAAATCACAGCTGCAATTATTGACGCTGGTACATTTTCCAAGTGAGTTGCAAACGGAATTATTGTCAGATCTAATTCCAAAACAGGTTGTGATAGAGCAATTCGATCCAAAATAATTCTCATAGCAAGTGCAATTATCAAACCCATCACAAGATCCATGACCGCTGCAAACTAATGAATCATTTGACATCGTTCCAAAACATTTCATCAAATCACACTTGTCGCCATAGAAGTGAGGGTAGCACGAGCAACGGTCATTCTGCAAGCATTCACCATTGTTACTGCAAACAGAATTGTTATCAGATCTAATTCCGAAACAAGTTGTGAGAGAGCAATTTGCTCCAAAGTAATTATGGTCACATGTACAATTATTGAAGCTGCTACATTGTCCATGTGAGTTACATGCTAGAGAGGAGTTGGATTGCACGCCGAAACACAATGTAAACTCACATACATTTCCAAAATATGTTTCGTTACAAGCACAAGTATCTCGAAGAATACATGATCCATGTCCATTACAAACTTTTGTGTCGTTTGCCAATGTTCCATTACATATTGGAATTTCACATTGATTACCAATATATCCGTCATAACATGTACATTGATCTTTGGAAATACAATTTCCTTTGGACCCACATACAGATGATTCATTTGAAAATCTTCCAAAGCATGTAGTGATATTGCAAGAGTTTCCATAATAATCTTGCTCACACACACAACTATGCGGACTTGAACAATTTCCATTGCCGTTGCAGGTAGTAGGATCAGTACTTAAAACTCCAAAGCAAGTGGTAACGGAGCAATTAGCTCCAAAATAATTGGGAAAGCATTGACAATTGTTGGGAGAGCTACAATTTCCATTTCCTGAACAAACACTGGGATCAGAAGCTAAAATAGATGAGCATACTGGAACATCACAAAAATCACCCTGCCATCCGGTAGAACACACCAAATACATTCTTCTAATTCTATACGCTTCGAAAGTAATATATTCTTTTCTTTGAGATGACCATGCAATGCTGTAAATGTAAGTCAATGCTGTATTAATTGCATTAGCATTTTCAGCTGTTCAACAAGAAGAATTAAGTGATATTAAGTGTTATTATGATATTGAATTAAGCTCTTAAAATCATGCACTTACATGTACCCATTCCATTTCCAGCTACAGAATACAGATTTCCAACACTATCTATTTTCTTCAAGTATTGCTGTCCAGTTCCAAAAAATACTTCATTATTGATAGAAAATGCCCAACCCATATCAGCAACGTACTGTTAAAAGTAAGAATTATAGTTTGACATTCTATTACTTACTGACAACGATCTGCCAATAGTGTTTACAATTCCAGAATTGATATTATAAACTCTAATTTTGCTCAATGAGGTGTCCACGTAGTATAGAAGACCATTCGGTGTGATTTGAAGTGTTGTTCCTTAATTGTAGAAGATTCATGGTGGTTGAAAAATCGTTGTTGTTGTTTTGAAAAATACTTACCACATGTTACCTATATCATTCTCTATTAAAGTAACAAATATGTAGTAAAATAAACTTACACTTGATGCTGTTCCTAATATGTTATCTGTATTTGAACCTCCTCCTCCTACAACAGTATAAACTTTTCCATCTACTTTTGAAATTTTTCTTATTTTCTGATAGACAGAGAAATATAATTCTCCATCATAAAAAGCTACAGCACGAGGAAACTGCCCGAGTATGATTGTAACTCTTTTCCACATTTTCAAACATTAACTTACATTCAACCCACAAGCAGTTGGAGCAGTGCCATCAGCACAGTCTGTACTACTTCCTGATCCAGCAACCAAAATTATAATACCCGTTTGTTTTGAAACTTTTTTAATTGAGTAGGTTCCTTGTTCAGCAATAATCAAGTCTCCACTATCATCTATCGCAAGTCCACTTAGTTGGTTAAATCTGAAAGAGTATGAGAATTCGTGTTGGAAATTGTTAATATGTTTGAACTTTACCTTGCCATAATGGCTGGACCATTCAAACCAGCAGCAGAAGAAGGTGCTTGATATGATGAAATGAAACATTGTCCTAAATATTGACAAAAAGAGTCTCGTAAATGTAATTGATGAATAAACTTACCTGCATATGTTTTGATTAACTGGCTTGTCATGTTGTAAAATTTGATGCAAGCGGAATCTGATTCGCTGTAATAAAAGTTTCCATCACGATCCATCACTTGCGCTCTAAAAGAGCTAATTGGTGATTGTTTTGCAGGATTATAGTTTACAAAAATACTAGCAGTATTAATGATCGAGCTTAGAATAGAACCGGTATATTTTCTAAGTCTGGATCCAAAAGCTTCTGAGAAATAAATAACGCCAGCACTATCGATAGCAATACCACGCACATCCGCAAGCGCAACAGATGTACCAGATGTAATAGAGCCATCAGCTTGTTAATGATGAAAATGATGATTCCGTAACTAAATTTAATCTATAACAAACATACCTGTTGAGTAATATTGGCCAGTTCCCAGTACATGTGTAAAAGTACCTCCAGAAGAATATTTTGAAATGTAATAGTTTCTATGAGCAACTCAATTCAAGTCGACTTATTTTTGCTCATACTAATACTTACTGTGTAATATATAAATCTCCACTAATACTATCATAAAACATTTTAGAAGGATATGCAAGAGATCCAGTTCCTCCAGTTCCAACAAGTGTGTTCACTGTTGTCAATGTTCCACCATTATTTGTAATTTTTCGTACTCTGAACGTGTCCTTTTTTTCGAAGTATATTAGTAATGTCATAAAAAATTGAATTACTTACTAATACTAAAATGTTTCCTTGGTTGTCCTTAAATGTTCCTCGTTATCTAAAACAACAATTCAAAGACACTTACAATTTTCAAATCATATATTGAATTAAATAAGGTACTGCTAACAGGACTTCCCTCTACAACTGTACCACTACTTGCTCCTCCTGCTACAGTTGTTACTGCCAATGTTGAACCATCTACTTTTCTGATCCTAGAACCATCACATACATAAATGTCATCATTTGAATGAACAAATAGGCAAGATATTGAAGAAAATTTTGCAGACAATGGGTTAGTGTGGTCTATTGTTCCAGAAGAAGTACCTCCTATTGGAAGAAATATATGCACAACAATATTCGTTTGATGATGATTGCTATTATTCAACAACAACCTGACTTACCTGCCAATAAGCTAACATATCCAGTAGTCATATCAATTTGTCTAATGGCAGTATTTTCTCCTACAAGGAGCTTGGAATTCGATCTCCACCATGCAAGTCCATTTGGAGAATATAATGCTTGTGCATTTGCTGCTAGCCCCGTTGAAGTGCTACATAGAAGTAATGATGTGAGTCTGTATACATGAAACGCAATAACATACCTATAACCTCTAACCCCTGTACCAAGTACCGTAGTCACCATGTTGGTATTCAAATCAACCCTTCTTAGTCTATAATAGTCTGAATAGTAAATGAAGGATTGAGTGGGATCTAGCAACAAAGATAAGCCTCCGGACATGCCAGACTGAGATGAAGTCAAATTTTCTCCAGCAAAGCCATTCCCTCCCTATATCATATCGAATCCGTGTGATGATGAAAAAATTATTCTCATGTTCGCATGATGAATTGTTACAGGTAACCTACCGTGCCGGCAAGAGTTTCCATATAGTATTCGAAATTAGCACACTGTACCACCTTAGTATTGTGTAGTAGTAAGCAAAAAAGTAACGAGATTCCAACAAACAACGCTGGAAAAAATATGAGTCCCTTATTTTCCATTTTGAGGATTTTTTTTGTGTACAACAACACAGGTTGGCTTGCCACCAAACGAGTTTTCGAAATTTGAATATTCCTTTTTCGCTCTGCTCCTTGATAAGGCAAACCAGCGTAAATAGAGGCCTAAAAACAACCCACGAAGTGAGCTCTATACCGTGCTCATTGTGAATCGACGTCGATTATGTACACATTTGCCGTTCCGTACTTTCTCTACCAATAATTGGAACATTCTTGCAGTGGAGATGATCACGCTTTTAATTTTTCACAAGAATGTTCCAATCATTCTCGTTGGTACACGAGAGAAAGTACGGAATGGCAAAGTAAATCTGCCACCATCTCAAAACTTTCCGGTGTTCCTATTGATTGGTGTGATTACAACATACGTTATCATTCTGCAGTGGTCAAAATCTGCAGTGGTCAAAATCGATAATCACGATAGAAATGATGGGAAAAATTTAAAAGCGTGAATCGACCCATTTTTTGACGTGTGTGAGAAGGAAACAACATTGATCTCTTCTCAACAATTACAAAGTTGAGGTTTTATTCAAGATGAAAACATTGTACAATTTTTCATGAACATTTAAATCATTTACAACAAATCACACTTGCCAGCAGGTTTCTTCTCTGGTTCAGTTTGTTTAAACAAGAATGCTCGAATGGCCTCATCAAACACTCCCTTCACTCCTTGTTGTGTCTTGGCGGAACACTCGACATATTTCAAAGCTTTGATTTCTTGCTTCAACTTTTCTCCTTGATCAGCAGTGAGTGGTTGTTTACCCTTCTCACGCAATTTCTGTACGGTACTTTCATTCTCTCTCAAGTCAACTTGTGTACCAACGAGAATGATTGGAACATTCTTGCAGTGGTGAGAGACTTCTGGATGCCACTTCAAACGAACGTTATCGTAGCTGGATGGATTCACGACAGAGAAGCAAATGAGGAAGACGGAGGTTCCTGGGTAGGAGAGTGGACGCAAACGATCATATCTGATGACATTGTGTGTGTCGATGAGTGGTGTGTGTCATTGGTTAACGGTTGTCAATGAGATTTTGGTTTCAAAAGAAGTGTTGATCCAAAACAGAATAAGAGTACAAAAGCCGTTATCATCATCATCATCATTGGTTACTCATCACGTAAAGAACAACAAGATGTTAATACTTACTCTTCTTGACCAGCAGTATCCCACAATCCCAAGTTGATGGTCTTTCCATCAACCATAACGTTTGCAGAGTAGTTATCAAACACCGTTGGTACATATCTATTCGGGTCGTCATAACAACATATGGTCATTGTTATTGATGGTTGCGGTATGTGATCATGTGTATGATGATGGGGTGATGATTGAACAATGTGTGGAGAGTTCAGCGATGACGATGGTTGGAGAAACGAATCGTTTGTTGTTGTTGTTATTGTTGTAAAGAATCATGAAATTGTTGTTGTAAAAAACCAAAAGATGATTCGCAACATGACAATTTTGAAAAGTTATGGCCATGTGAGAATTCATATTGAGTTTGCGCACCCTAGGAGCAGAGAATCGCGTCTGTATTTTACATAGTTATCGTCGGTAGTAAATGAAGCTTATTGAATGCATATTGTGCATAAGTAGTGTCTCCTTATTGCGGTCTGTTATTTCGAAGGTGATTCAAGCTTGTTTCCGCAGGTACAGCCGACGGTAAAACTCGAGATAAAAAATACTGTCGGGAGTTACTGATGAAAAGAATCCACCAAGACACAAAATACAGCCGGAAGAAGCATCATGTTAAATATTCTAATAATGGAGGTTTAATGAACGAAATAACGACGGAAATACTGTTGAAATAACCTACCACAACACCTGTGGCTGTTACTATCGATGATAATGATGGAAATCTTCTTATTTTATTTTAATTCAATTTGAAATTTTTTTGGTTCAATATTTGATTTAAAATTGTTATTGCAAATGCATTTTAAATTTTATTGGCATCATAATTTACAACTCAACAACGTTGGCAGGGTTGACA
>NW_025407907.1:22162-22664 GCF_003324165.1 Naegleria lovaniensis
TGTCAATCAGAGATGGTAACACTGTTGTTAAATTTGACAATGATGATTACTATGGATCCATATTGAGAAAATACATGAGTTTGGATTTGTTGTATGTTTCATGAGTAGTAGTGGAGGTATATTTGGAACATCAATAATAAAATTTAACACCTGTGATTATTGTTGGACAACATTTGTAGAGCTCGTTGTCTTGTATCTTTGTGGAACGAGGTTTTAAAGTTTTAAAAAATACATCGAGCTTTATTTAGACACCAGATCTCTAGTTAGTCCCAATGGAACAGGTAGGGAGTTGGTGTGGATAGAGCTCAATGAGCTTTTCGCTTGCTGCATTAAGCCACATTGTAAAGTTAAAGTTAAAAAAATGGCTGAACAACTCATTGAGAGACTCAAAAGCGCGCAAACCTCCACGCTAGTAACCAACATTCTGAAAATGCCAAGATGGAGGAATGGAACGAAAACGATAAGAAAAAGTTGTTGGATTTTCTCATCCATACCAAAGACA
>NW_025407908.1:0-21937 GCF_003324165.1 Naegleria lovaniensis
GTGAGTTAGAATTTCAAGAGTTGAAGATGTACAATTATGTCGTTGTACTGAAACTGCCAATCTTTGTGTCCTGAAGAGTAATCACAAGTTGTAATTTTCATCATTTGAAAGTTGTCATCAATTTCGGAGGTGGTAAACAATCTCTCTCTCGTTGTGAAATCCATGTTCAATTTCGGCATTTGACAACACCAAAAGGGTGTTCAAAGCCCGAGCTTCAAAAAACATCCCATTTCCCAAAGAGTTTCTATTGTTTCATCCCAATCATGGATCCATCCACAATGTAATTAAAATTTCTTTCCATCTCTTCAATTTCCACGTTGTTGGTTTGTGTGGTCCTTGTAGCCTCATCATCATGATGATTGAGAGACTTTTTCGTTCGGGATTGAAATTTCTCAAACCATTCATCATGATGATTTGCTTTTAATACTCCCATCCACTGCTTGGTGATAATTTGAAAGGTTTGAGCGTAGAACCGTGCTTGCTTGGCATCCAAAGTGGTGAACATGACTACAATCGGAATCACCGTAAGGACTTGCAAGAACAAGGACATTTTTTAATAAATTTGGAAAAAATTCAAGATCGCCTTGTTGGGCAACACGCAACCGATCTGTTAATATTATTGTTGACAAGACAACCGTACGCTGTGGTGATATCAAACAGTAAGCCAAAAGCAAATTCAAGACCTTGAAATATGAAAATTAAAATCCATTAAAAAAAATGTCGAACCGAATTGAGAGAGAAACAGGCCATCAACCACGGAACAACAAACAAAACGTTCCAACGAAACGCAAGACCATCATCTTGATCGATTTTTTGAGTTCAAATTGCAATAAAGCTGATGAAACTCAGGGATTGGAAATGCTTCTGCTGAAAAAGAAATTCTTATTGCAACTATTGGGAAAAACGAAATGGCTTTTAAATCGGGAATTGAAATATCAACATTTCTTTCCTGTTGAGTTTATGAATGATCCTGAATTTGTGTGGAATCACATCAAAAAGTATGGATATGGATTGAAATTTGCATCTACACAATTAAAAAAAGATCGAGATTTTGTATTGAAAGTGGTTCAACAAAAAGGGTTAGAGTTACAATATTCAGATGACGATATTCGCAACGATAAAGAAGTGGTATTGGCTGCCACAAAGGAAACCGGTGTATCATTTGGACATGCTTCAATAGCACTTCGATATTGCAAGGAATTTGTGTTGGAAGTTGTGAGACAGAATGGAATGGCTCTTTTGTGGGCTTTTAAATTTCGCAATGACCAAGAAGTTGTGCTCACTGCTGTCAAACAAAATGGAACTGTATTGCGATATGTTATCTTCGACAGCTCAAGAAATTCAAATTGGTATGAAACCATTGCATTAGAAGCAATCAAACAAAACAAGAAGGCACTTCAATATGTACCCAAAGATTTACTTCAAAATCGTGATTTCATGCTTCAAGCTCTCAAATTGATATTTCCAGAAGAGTTTGAAACCTCATTCTCTTTTGATTATTCATCGAAAGAAATCATGATGAAGATCATTCAAGAATTTGGATTTTTACTTGAATTTGTGTCGAATGAACTCAAATGTGATCGAGAAATTGTTTTGAGTGCAGTTAGAAGTGATGGTCGTTCGTTGAAATATGCATCTAATGACTTGAAGAACGACAAAGAAATTGCTTTACTTGCTGTTCAACAAGATGGTTGGGCGTTGGCATTTGTGTCTTCAGATTTGAAGGGAGACAAACAAGTAGTGTTGGCTGCTGTAAATCAACAGGGACATGCTCTTGAATATGCGTCAGAAGAGTTGAAGAACGATCGGGAAGTGGTCTTGAGTGCAGTAGCACAAGATGGATATTCATTGCGTTATTCTTCCAATGAGATGAAGAAAGACAGACAAGTGGTTTTGACAGCTGTAAAACAAAGTTGTGTAGCCATGGGGAATGCCGACGATGAATTGAAAAACGACGAAGAAATTTGGTACGAAGCCATCAAACAAGATTTATCTTGTTTTCGGAATGTTTCAACGAAATTATTATGTGACAAATCATTCTTGTTGAAGGCAGCAAAGTTTGGGCGTAACACACTTCTTCAATACACACCCAAAGAAATTACAGATGATCATGAATTTATGGTGAAACTTCGAGAAGAAATCAAAAGATCTGGATTTGTTTCAGAGTATAATGAGCAATTATATCATGAAAGAATGGAATACCTTTATTATGGAGTTTATTTGGGAACAATTCGAAATCACTAACAGTAATACCAAGTTCGGCATTACCACTTGCAATACAACATCATTCATAGACTTTCAGACTCGAACAAGTTTTGAATAGAGAATTGAAATATTCATGTGGAATTTATGACACAGAAACTATATCGCCAAGATCAATGGGAGAAAGAAAATGCTTTGCTGGAATGCCCTATTTTTGAATTCAAGAATCAAATTTAGTTAAGTTCTGTATGGATCATCTAACTATTCTTGCAGACAAGAACACCAAAAAAACTGAAAAAAAGAAGGCCTTGGAAGACTTGTCTGATTTGTTGGGAGTAACCAAAAAGATAGAACTATTGTCCAACATACTTTTTAGAACGTTATCACCAGAAGAGTGTACATCCCAATTCTGTAACAGCCCTTCAGAGATGGCTTGTAGTGCATCCTATTGCCAGCCTCTTTTTGAATTTTGTGCACTTTTTGATAATTGTTACAGAAACATGTAAGTTGAAATTTTGAACACTATATGTCTAAATGATTGGTAAAAGGAAGGTCAGTATTGGAGAGTACACAATGCT
Organism: Naegleria lovaniensis; assembly: GCF_003324165.1. Taxonomy (NCBI): domain Eukaryota; phylum Heterolobosea; class Eutetramitea; order Acrasida; family Naegleriidae; genus Naegleria; species Naegleria lovaniensis. The sequence continues at coordinate 2,781 of NW_025407908.1, forward strand.
ACCCGAATCTCTGAAGTTTATGAGAAATATTATTGGAACTCTAAAACCAGATGATGTGGCCTTTCATAAACCTGGAAAACGTTATTACATTTCTATGTTACGAGAAGACAAAGTAACACCTTGTAAACATCATTTAGAACACCCAGATTTACCCAAATTGGCTTTGATGTGCCGAATTTCTCACTCCTTTTGTATGCGTGAATTGCTTAGCGATATTCAAGAACCGTGGTATAAAGATATTGCCACCATTGGAATAACCACCGACAAAGAAAAAGCAAATGTGTATGCAGTATCAACAGATATTGCAACGACTAGGAGACGAAACTGTAAGCTTGATTATTCAATAAGATATTTAGGTACATTTTACCACAACCAAATCACACACAGGATTCAATTAATTGCTCTCATTTTGACAGCCATGAAGAATCTTCATCATCAAGAAATGGCTGCATATTTGAGAACCAAAAGTGTCACTTCTAACAGTACAATAGGGTCTGCTGAGAAATCTTTTAAGAAGAACCTCGAAGTTCGTATTGGACGTAATTGCTATAATATTAGTATAGGCAAAACAATTTCAGATAATAAGAACAAACTTGTTATAAAATGGGTAACTTAAAATTGGGCCCAAACGAGGAATTGGAAATCATTCTCAAAAGAACAGAAAAGTACAACACAGATATTGCAAGCCAAGAAATGAGAACATTATACTTTTCAATTAGCTCAGAAGACCATTATATACTTAGCTTGAAAGGCACCCCTTTACCCTTCAACTTATCGATTGAAGAACTGATAACAATGACTTGCCATATTTTATGCCAAATCTCGATACTGGAAAGCAATGGATTGATTCATAACGATGTGAAACAAGGAAATATTGTGATACATGACGGTCATTACTTTCTTATTGATTTTGAAATATCCAAGCAATTTACCTTCAATAATGATTATTTTACATCAGGAGGACAATGCAAGTTTAATGGTAAGACTTTGACGTCTCAATCCTATTCTCCTGGTTATCAAGCACCAGAGAGAAAGGAAAACCATCTAGTATCTCCAAAAAGCGATTTATATTCACTCGGAATTGTAATTCTTCAATGCCTTGATGTGGATCATGAATCTCAGAACTATTTACAACAATTGAAATCAAAACTAGAGAATCATCTTCCTTTTTATAACGTTGTGAACAATTTGTTGAAGAAGGATCCAAAGAAAAGACATTTTCCTTCTCAATTACTGGATTACCTTACCAAGGAAAGTGAAATCGATGAGAAGGATGTGAGAACATACTTTGAACAAACAACAACATATTTGATTCTGCATCAACAATCATCTCAATTCTTGCATTATAGCTTTGTTCCAAAAACAGTAAAAGGATTTGGTACACTATCACATCTAAAAACTGGTGTTTTGGAAACAATGGTCAAATCCTTAAACTCATGCATCAATTGAATAAGAGCTGTACAGGTACTGGTAACACTTCCAGTCAAATCCAATAATAATAAATTTCTAAATGCATCCATTAATTCTTTCGAACTGGTGTGATTGGTAATCAAATTTGAAATCCATCGAACATAAAAATTTCGTAATGATGGAATTTGTTTGGCCAATTTCAGAATGGTCGTGAGAGTAAAGGACGTGTTTTCGCTCACATCCAGAGATGATAATTTCGAAAGATGAGACAATTCTGGATTCTCCAACATTCCACAACAATCGACATCCAACCGTTGTAACTCTGGTGTCCACATGGTTGCTTCCACTAACGCTTGATCATTCATTTGAGTTCCACTCAACAATAATATTTTGAGATTGCATTTCTTCTTGAGTGGCAGTTGATGAATATTCTTACACATTTTCAAATTTAAATATTCCAACATGGGCATGAATTGTAAAATTTCTGATAATCTTTCATCATGGACGCTACGATTATACGATAAATCCAAACGTTTTAACATTCCCAAAGTCCATGCATTTCCAATTGCTTCACTAGAGTCCATCATGGATAAATTCAACTCTTCCAGAGAGGAATTCTTCATTACAATTTTGGTCTTGTCAACATCAGAGAGGGCTGTTCCTGAAATATTTAAATATTTGAGAGAATGACAATCAATGGTACCCGTAAAGTCCTTATTACTTGAAAGGTCTAGAAATTCTAAATTGGTGGAAATAATGTCACTCGATGCCAAATCTCGTACATTCACAGCTCGAAAATGTGTCAATTGTTTGAAAGGTAATTGATAATAGGATGAATTGTTTCTTTACATCGTCGTTGATACCAAATTTTGATGACTTCCACACTCCTGGAGTCTCGAATGTAGCGGTGTGACTGGACGGAAGCTGTTTTGCGGCGGAGAGGAGAGCTCTTCCCACCTTGCTTGCTTTAGCCATGATGATTTTTTTTTGAATGCAAAATTCTTGGCGGGCTTTTTTTTTGATTCAATCGAACGTTTTTTTAACTACACTCCTGGTAAAGGTGGTTGCTCCTGGATCTTACACTTCAAGTGCAGATTTTAGAAGTACTTGTGGTTTGGCAGTCATGAGTGGTACTTCCATGGCGACTCCTGTTTCTGGTGAAGCAGCGCTTAACGTGAATGAATTGGAAACCCAAAAGTTTCTTTTGGAAGATCATCGTTGTTGGAAACATTTAATGGCTCTTACGGCAGCTGACACGTTAAATTTACCATTAACAAGCTTAACAAAACCGTCAAAAGCTGTAATATGACATTCTGTTAAAAGAAGAATCAAGCCGAGCGAATTTCGTCCTTCTTTGTACGGAACACGGAAGAAATTTTCCAAATTTGATGAAGAATGCTGGAATTGGGATTATTGTACTTTGCTTATCAATTCCCCCATAGCTCAGTCGGTAGAGCGTCAGACTGTTAATCTGCAGGTCAGTGGTTCGAGCCCACTTGGGGGAGTAGAATTTTTGGCAACGTTTTTCCTTAATTTGTTGTTTTTTCAAACATTTTATGAAGATAGAACTTGGTATAGTAACATCAAGCTTTGCCAACACCTTTTTTTTCCATTCCCTCAAATCATGTCAAATCCTTTCGAATGACTTTTCCAAAAAAAAAGTAAATCCATTTTACACTTTCCAAATCGGTACAAAGAACCCGTATGGATGGCCCAATTTCACTTCATATTAATAATAACATTGAACACAGTTCACAACAAGAAAAATAGTTGTGTTTCCAGCTCAACCTCTGATTTTGATCTTTGCTTGCAAAACGCAACAGCATCCTTTTCAACAGCTCTTCGGCTTTTCGTTGTGCCGAAACCAAGTACACAAAATCCATGCTTCCCACTTCTCAGCAACAGCATCCTCAACCACCTCTTCACTCGGGCAAGCACTTGTTATTGGAGAGATTAAAACTCGATCTTCATCCAAAACGAACTCTTAATAGTAACAACAATGGTTCCATGACAAAGAGTGAGGGAGCGAGTGCACTCTCTGTTGCAAGATCCTCCAATCTCAAGCAAAAACAGTTACTAAGAAACAATTCTTCGAATTTAGGAATGGATTCATCTGCAGCCGTATTGAATCGTTTGGAAACTCCTACTTCGGCTGTATCGACCATGAGCGCGTTTTATGAATCGGAAAGATACATGTATTCTTCTAACAACAATGCAATACAGCTGGATTCTGAAAGAAAGATACTCATTGATGCTTCTGGATCTGAAGGTCTACACGAAACGTAAGTATTTGTATTCATTTCTCTATGATTGATTGCAGATTTTCGTAATTGGGAATTCTCACATAGTGGCTTCAATGGACAAGATGTTTTAGTAGTCATAGAAGAAGATGAAGAGAATGGATCAAAGAATCAATTACTCATAAAAGTGTATAAATCACAGCCAGTTTCAAACGGCTCATTGAATGGCTCTGTTGCTGAAAGTGTTCATACCATACCAGAGTATCAAGAAAAACCCTTTCATATTCAAGTGTATGCAAAGGGTGGAAGGTAAGTTGTTGTCCATTACGTGGATTATTTAACGATAACTGTCTGTTCATGATCGAAACGTCTGTTTGTCAACTGTCCGAACATTTTTGACACAATGTCCAAATTACTCTATTCTCTAATTTTTTTTCTAAAACTTACATTTTCCAAAAATGAACAATAATACAGAGGAGGAAAAGCTCCAAATCTCAATCCAAACTCACTCGGTTCAAAATCCAAATTCTCTGCTCCTTACCTGTTTGGAGACATTTCACCGACTTCAAATCTGTTCAACGAGCATTTTTCTTCGACCTCGTTCGCTTCCTCGTCCAACGCTTCCACCTCATTGTCACAGCTGAACGGTTTCGACGGTGGAGATGGAGGTAATATCACCATTGTGACTGCTCAACGGTTGAAACATGTCTTGTTTAACATTGAGGTAAATTGCAGTGGAGGGGAAGGAGGAGAAGCAGGAACTACTCAATTCGAAAGTAAGAGAGGCATGCCTCTAAGAGACTCGTTCCAGTTTCCTGCTGAAGTGCCATTGTCCACTTCGGTCACTTCGAGTGAAGTCTTGACGTTCTCTCAATTGAGTTTCTACAATCCAACCAAAGAAGCTGCTAAAATTCGTGACTCGCATGACTCGTTCATCGATCAGGGAATGGTTGGAGCAAATTCCATGACTGGAAATGTAGTTCGAGGACTCGATGGTCGAAAAGGAAGAGATGGATCTGTGAAGTTTGTGGTTGTCTCTGATCAGGATCCAGACATAATTGTGGAACAGTCAGTTTCCATGTTCGCATTGGAATTAACCAATTTTAGAATTCAAAGAAGAATTCCAAAGCGTACTAGTGGTTTGCAACAGAGCAAGCAACGCCAAGAATTACAACCACCTCCACCAACTCAAGAGCAGCAGCAACCTCCTGTTTCTAATACACCACAAACGCATGGAAGAAGGCAAAAAGTATTTGGTAATCTCATTATTGAGGACGATGACGATGAGTTCATTGAACGCCAGGTTGGGAAAAGTGATGTTGAGAGCACTACTTCTCAACAACCTGTAACCAGTAGCGCGGAAGAAGTGATACAAACTTCAAAAGCCCTTGCCCATAACATTGAATATGATTTGGTAGACCTCGATGAATTTGCAGAACCTGGATCGGAAATTGTCATCTCAGAAATTGAGGTCAAAAACTTGGGAGGGTTATCCACACCGGAAAATTGTTTGTTCACCTTCAAAGGAAATGCACTTTTTGAGTCCTTAGGGTTTGATAAGATCTCCCTCACTCCCTTACTAAGAAATAAGGCAAGAAATAGTACTTCGACCATGAGCGAAGATCATTCTGACAGCAGCAATCGCTTTTCCATTTCCTCGTCGAATGACTATGTGAAAATTCCGTCACTCAGATATGGAGAGACATTTTCCGTTTCGACTCCTTTCATTGCTCGCATTCGTCGGATTGATAAAGAATCAACTCACGAATCAATGATTTCAGAAGGAATTACGTCACCGAAACTCACTTCTATCCACCAAGAATGTATGATTAGTAGTGAAATTTCACACATTCCCACTCAATCATTGAATTGGCAGAATGCAACTTCAAATGCATACTCCTTGCAACGAGTCATTGCCAATATTCCCATTCAATACCCAATTGTGGTGAGCGAGATTTCAACTCCAAAAACACTAGCCATTGGTACTCATTCTCGTTCACAACCAACTGAAAAAGGTTCTGGTGCGATGATTGAAGTGAAACTGAGAAATACTTCCTCTGTTGGTATTCACAATCAAGTTCAGATTCGAATTCAAATTCGGATGGATGAAGAAGCAGGCGAGCCAGCTGCCGTGACTAGTTCTCGTCAAACACCTCAACACCAAGATGTGCGTCATGAACGAAGAGACAGTTCACAACTGTCTCGACAAGACCCTTCTTCCTCCACACCACAGCAACAACCAGAAAGTTCAGCACCTTCATCATCTGGGTCGTCACAATTACCTGATAAGAGTTACTTCTTTGTGGTTGAGAAGGTCTCTTCGTTGAGTTTACCTCCCACTCTCGAAGATGTCTCCAAAACCAACACTACAGGCGGTAATTGTCAGCCAGTTCGTTCTGTTCTCTCATCTTCCTCTCGAATGCCGAATAATGCAAGAGGAGCTGGCAAGAATGATCGATCGCTCCTCTTCAATGATCAATTATCAGTCATTGAGTCCGTAGTCATGACCTCAACGACTCATCTCGAAGAAGAATCCCAAATGGTCAACACAATGACGACGGAAGGTCATGCAAAAAAGGGTCATGACGATGACTTGTTTTCCATCTACCAGCAACAGAAAGAACGGAATGAAGTCTTCTCTCAGCACTTGGAGATTTTACAGCCTTACTCGGAATCCTCATGGGTCTATCAATTGAAACTCTTCGATTTGCACAAGATCCTGATGAAGAGAAGCAAAAAAAGATCGCCACAAGAACACCAGACGTCTGGTGAAGGTAGTAGTAGTAGTGGATCATCATCTCTTCCGTTGGACGAATTATTGGGTTTTTGCCAAGGCTCCATCATCATTTCCATCTATTACAAAGATTGTCTTTTAGAACGACGAGTCAATACTTTCAAATGTATTCCGAAAACCGTACAACAAGTCGTTGCCAAAGGTTCGTTCTTGAATGCGTCCTCATTGGGCAAACGTAGGGCTCATCATAACCGATTGCATCATCATCATCAGGAATTATTTGTTTCATCATCGACGTCCAAGCCACTTTATGAACGCTATGCAGTCCTACTCACGAGCAGTGAAAAACTTCAGAACAAGTCCTATGTCTTTTACAAACGATTACTGAGAGAATTGAATTTGGAATTAATTGTTTGGGATATGGATGAACCCAATAACAATGCAAGTTCGGGAGATGGTTCTCATCATCATCCGAAAGTAGGTGGTGGTTCCATCAGCAACAGCACTACCCTTGAAAATCATCAATTATTGACTCTCTTCAAAGATAATTTATTTCTCGTGACTCTCTTCAAAGCCCCTCAACATGACTCTACCAATTCACAATTCAATTCACTCATCGGACAACTCTTACAGAAACAACAAGAATTTGAGAAGGACCGTTTACTCACACATGACGATGATGATGAATTTAACGACTCACAAGCTCCAACTTTATTTTTTGATGGTGGAATTTTGTACATTTCAAGCTCTCCAAGTAATTCTTCATCATCCTCCACTCATTCGAATCCCTTTTCCAATTGCACCACACCGAATGATTATTTGAGACATCAAGTTTTGAACAAATGTCGTCCTCCAGTTCAAATGATTGAACCAAAAAGTCTGTCCATCATTTATCCATTTGAGAAACCAAGTAAGAAGCTTTTCCATGAAAAGGTTGAAAAGTATTTGAGAAAGAAACAGGAAGAAAATCCTTCCAACGTGATTCAGGTGCATCGAAAGGAATGTTTTGAAATTTCCAAATCTAGAATGCCAAGAAGGATTTTGTTGGGATCGTGTCAATATTCCATTTTACCAGTGAAGGCATTCAATAGAATTTACAGGTATGTTGTTTATGGTTGACAAGTCATTTTCACAATCGTTGTTCATCCTGTTCCAATTTATGAAAAATTTAACATAGAGTTTCACTTCTCACAAATCCTTCATCATCATCTACCAATTCCAATAAGGAAGAAATTGAGTTCACTCCTGACATTTTAGAGTCCTATCACAAATTCTCTGTCAATAGCAAAACCTTTGCCTTAGCTTTTGGAATCATCATGTCCATGAATATTGAAGCCAAAGTCAATCTATTACATTCTACAAGAAGATCTACCAACCCAAGTACGACCAGTAACAACCACAAAGGATCCTCGTCCGAGAACAAGGAATGGATATTTTGCGATCAAGGTGTCCTCGATGTGTTGACTCTCAAAGACATTTCATTGTTTGCATTGTGTCATGACATTATACAGGAATTAGCTCTTCGTGACTGCTCGTTTGAAAGATTTGAACGACTCATACAGGCCGTTCTGAAATGTTTCTACACATCTTCGACAAGTACCAGCAGTAGTAGCAATCATCAGACGGATCGAAGAGGAGCCTCTGGCAGCAACTCTCGTTCCAAACAAAAATCCAATACTGCAACAGAGTCGAGCTCCACTGGAATCTCGAAAGAAACATCACTCCTAGAAGAATTCTTGCAACATGTTAAACTCTTTTTGGATGTCTTGAAAGGAGAAGTTCAAACAAGACTCAAAAAGACAGACAAAATCATGACACAGAGAAAACGAGAGTTTTTAAAACTCCATACTCAACTTCGAAAGCATCTCATTGAAAAGTGCCGTTCCATGGTAGATTCGAGTCGCAACAAGGGATCTTCCAAGAGATTATATCGAATGCTTGGTGGAGAAGCTCTCTACATGAAACGAAAACAATTTGGAACGATTTGTAAATATTTGAATGGATTCTTGAGTGGCTCTGGCAATGGTGTTGGAACATCATCCAATAGTCATAGTCATTGGAATATGTTTGCTACTGGAAATTCTTCGAGAATGGAAATTCCATTGTTGTACAAGTGGAATTTGGAAAAGGTCTTTGCAGGAGGAAGCACAAATTCAAGTAACCCATTGAACACTAGCAGCAGTACTAAAAATCCACAGAAGAGTACTCAGGAAGAGGAAGATCAATAAATACACCTAATGACATGAATAAAAAGTGAAACTGATTATTGTTTAACAATTAAATACCTTATTCTCGCATCGGATTGAGAAAAGTTGCTTCAGCGATGTAAAGGCAATCAAAAAAAAAAAATTCCGAAGCCGCTCTCTTGTTCATCATCATTCCAGGGAGAATGAAACGTTCGCAACATCAAAATTCCGTTCTTCATCGTGCAACCCCAGCAAAACCCTCAGAGGGAATGAAAAAACAACGACCAGCTAGTGCCTCATGCATCGGAAAGAGAACAGTCCAAACGGATGATGTACCAAAAGCATATCCTCTGGGAAGCATCACTCAAAAAACTCGTCCTCAAAGCTCCCATAGCAGAAGGAGAAACACTCCAATGAAAGAAGGGCCCATTACATGTACGGCATACGAGACTGGGAGTGAAGTAAGGGAGGAAATTAAGGAAAAATCAAGACTCAACATTCGGAACCAAAGGTTGTCGTCCAGGTATTTCCTTACCTCGATGCAGCTTATTGGAAAGATTAACGGAGGAGCCGATGTTCAAAATAAGGAAAGAAGACTAGCGTTGGAGCGCCTTAAATTGTTGGAGGAACTTCATCTCAAATCCGTTGCGGCGAGCAACGATTTGATAAATAGCAAAAAGGAAGAAAAATCAAAATATTCCAATGTTCCATCTCGAGTTTTTCAATCACCAAGCAAGATGAACCAAGTCTCTCGCAGAGAAGAGCATAAAATGCAACCAAAGGACTCGGAATCAAAAAATCTTGACAGACGAACTCAAAACAACCACCGATCTCATCTATCTAAAACTTCAAATAATTCTGCATTTTTGGAAAATCAATCTGCTCCTACCTTGCAATCAAATACTGACCATCAACGTATCGACAACACAGAGAAGATCGAAACGAAACGAAGAGTATTAAGAGGTAAAAGCAGCACGAACCTTTCCTCATTTGTCAGCGCTGCAGAATCAACATCGGATAAGGGGCAACTGGAAAGTCATCCCAATGAGCCAAACAACGCCACTAACACCACAACTTCACAAGAGGATTTTAAGAAAATTTTGCAATATTCTAGCCACATTGGAACCACGAGAGTTGCAGGAAAACATAACAATCAACTAAATGGCCCATACGATGTAAAGATTCATCCAACCCATCAATTAATTATAATCTCAGATTCGAATAACTCTCGAATCCAATTTTTTAACATGCACTCTCACGATTTTCAGTTCAGCATTTCGACTCCTTCCACCCCCCATTGCGTCGCCGTGAGTTCATTTGATAATTCTATTGTGGTGTCCTGCCAAAATAATTTTGTTTATAAGTACAACTTGGAGACAAAAAAGCTAATATGGAAAGCTGGAGGAGAAGGTAGCGGCAAGTCTCAGTTCCATTTTCCTCTTGGAATTGTTGTGGATGAAAGTGACAGCAATAAGATATATGTATGTGATAGTAGAAACCATCGAGTGCAATGTTTGTCTTCTGATGGAGCGTTTTTGAACGATTTTTCATTAGGCCCTTCGTTTTCACCCTTTTCGATTGACATTTCCCAGCATGGATACTTGGTTGTGTGTGACAATAGAAATTCGTGTGTGTATGTCTTTCAAAAAGATGGTTCCTTGGTGAGAACGACAGATCATGGATTCAAGCAACCTTTGTGTGTTTCGGTAGACCATACGAGTGGAAACGCTTACATTTGTGATTCGAATAATTTGAGAATTGTTATTTTGGACTCTGAATGCAAACATGTTATTGAATCCGTTGGATCATACAGCACGTACATGCTTCATCCAGCCAAACCATTAGGAATATCAGTGCATGAATCAACTCTTGTTGTAGCAGACTATGAAAACCACCGTGTCTTGCAAGCGCATTTGGAATAAATAGACGAAAATACTGTAGGCTAATCATGTGGATAAAACTTTTCTAGTAGCTCTTTAAGAGTTGCTTTTTGACAGGGTTTGAAAAGCACTGCATCGAAAATAGTGGACGGTAGCTCCGCTAAAACATCAGCGGTTAATGCAAAAATTTTCACGTTACGACTTCTACTTTTCAAAATCTTAGCAGCCTCATATCCATTCAATTTGGGCATGTTCTAATAACATTATGATAGTCAACATGATGAAGCAGTTACTAAAAATCAATAATCCAACACAATAGCTTACCAAGTCAGTAATCACAATATTGTGACGATCCTTATTAAAATTCTCAATTAATTGTTGTCCATCATTGACACAATCGACTGCATAACCTATACTTTCAATTAATTTAGATATGATTTTTCGATTGATAGAATTGTCGTCAGCAATGATAATATGAGCGTTTGGTGTGATAGGACGATCATGCTGTTCCGATTGGGAAATGTGTCGTAAATATTCCTCTTGAATGGAGAGCTGCCTTTGAATTAGAGTGTCTACTTGAGCCTCGTCAGTGTTCTCCGCTGTGACAACTTCGAGAGGAAGAGTGATCGTAAATGTAGAACCTACGATCAGGGAATTAGAAGGATTACATTACAAGGAAATACTGTTCTCCAACCTCTATTCACTTACCTTTTCCAATCTCTGAGTTCAATAAAATGGTTCCACCCATGGATCGAACATGGTGTAACACAATGCTCAGTCCAAGTCCAGAACCAGGATAAACACTTTCATTGACATTGTGCAATTGAGAGAATGGCTCAAATATTATTCGTTGCTTTTCTTTTGGAATGCCACATCCATGATCCATCTTGTTTGTTTTGAAATAACCACATGTAAGGAGCAAAATAATTGGATCAGATACTTACGACTTGAAATGTGACGTCTTGTTGCAACATGTTCCCATTATTCGTTTTCGGTGGTCCACTAAGACAACAAGTAAGCTCGACTGTGTCATATGGCTTTGATGCCTTATTATGAAAATGAGTTCAGATAGTTCAACGTCAGCATATGAAAAGTGAATGAAATTGTGAGATACTAACTTTTACAGCATTTGTGAGCAAATTAGTAATAATTTGATGAATTCGTTGTTGATTTCCTCGAACGACTGTTGATTTTGTTTGTTCATCAATTTGAACTTTAAAATTGACACGAAAATGTTTCGCGTAGCTTTTGATGATATTTTCCAATATTTTGGTGCTCTGTCCAAGTGAAAACGTTTTGATGTCTCTAAATGGATTCGATGATCCCATAGATGAGGAATCATTCTTTTCCGATTTTTGCTCATACTCAAGCTTTACAAGAGTTAAAATATCCTCAATAAGAGTCAATAAAATTCCGTCAGCGGAGGCTGTGTCATTTGAAAATGTGTAAATCTAACTGTATTAACATAAATTCCTTACCAATTGTATCTACCAACTCTTGTTGAATGGGTGTGAGTGCTGTTTCCCGCAACAACTCGACACTTCCCAGGCTTTACATGTATGTTAGGCATTCGTACATTATTTACTTTAAACAACTTACCTGCTTAAACACGGAGATCTGTATGTCCACCAGATTTTTCATGAACGGTAAAACATGATTTCAAAAATGTTTTCAAATATTATTATATAAATAATCATTCTCCAAATATACGTCAACTACGTACCTAAATTCATGAGAAATATGTCTTAAGAAAGTTTGCTTTGCTGAAAGAGCTTTCTCTAATTGGTCACCAGTTTTTTCTAAAGTTTTAACCTTACTTTTCAAATTAATGGATATCGTGACAATATAAAAGCTGTACAACAATATGCATAACATTATAGATATACTTTGAGAGACTGTCAAGAGAGAGTGTTGTGACAGTCCTTGTTTCAGTATAACCTGTACACAATTGAAGCATGCACTTGTAAAATAATGCGCAGCAATGTAGTAGGGAGGGAGGAAAGCCCAAATAGCATACGTTCCCCTCAATGCATTGGCAGAAGTTATGACCATCAAATAAATAGGAACTAAAATGATACGATTCGCAGGTTCAAGTAAAAAATATCGTACTGAAAAAAGTACCATGTTAAACAACATTCTATTTCGTTCCCTATAATTAGATGTTTCATCATCAACAACAGAATCGACAGCTGCCCATAACGACGCTGCAATATACTTGGAATTGCTAAGCAATGCAGCAACGCAAGTCAGTAGCATGATGAAAAGTGTTGTAGTGCCTTGCGAGAGATAGGTATGTAAAAGTAGAAAGGAATATTGAACAATCAAGACAATGGTCACCAGTTTTGGGCTGATAATTAATTTCGTGAGAACATTCTCCACTAGACTCGTCGGCTTTTGGTCGGTAATAAAGTTTTTTGGATCAAAACCTTCTGACAGTTGTTGGAGCACCGTTTTTTTGTCTTTTGGTTTGTTCTCCAAAGACGATGATGTAATAATTTCATTTGGAGATGGTGTTGGCGCGGTACATGCACTCACTTGGTTCGTTTCTGTGCAATTGTTGGTCATGTCTGTTGTACTAATAGATTCTTTAGAGATGATACTCAAAGTTGACCTGTTCTTGGAGGTTTCCATTCCGAGAGATGAAGGCAAATTGGTTTCTCGTTCTACTTTTTTCAAACAACTGTCCTTGTTCCCATCCAACCCGAGCTCGAGTGGAGAGCCTTCTACTTTTCTGCTCGGGCATTCGTTGTTGTTGTTGTTGTTATAGACTCGATGTTCTTGACGTAATGAAGATGACGCGTACATTCGAGTGACCTAAAAAAACCGTAGACGAATTTTTTTTGGAGTTTTACAAAACAGGTGCTTAGCGCTTCCATCTATGGTCTCAAATTATGAAGCTACATTTTGATTTGAGTAGAGTTCTCTTTTGGAAAAAGATGTTCGGGATTGGGACGGTTCGAATTATTGAGTCCAATTATTCAAGTGATGATATGATATCGTACTGTTTCATTATTAATCGATGTTTTCAAAAAAGAGTATGGTTCAATTCGAAAAATAGAATTGAAATTAGATTTTCGATTAGAGAAACATCATCTGGTTAAATTGAAGATTTTACTTTCCCTGTCATCTTGAACAGTGCAGTCAATTTTAAAATTGTAATTGTTTTAAAAGAAACATGGGTCGCGTGAGTTGGTTACTTGCTTTCATTTTTTTGTTGTTGTCACGCTGCTGGCAGGTGTCAGAACAACCCACTAAAATTACTTGCAAATTCTTGTGGCCACAAATTCCTGATACTTTTTTGGAAGGTCAGCCACATCAAATTTTGAGGCATTGAAATCAAATTCATGGCGTAAGTTATGAAATAGTTGAGCAGGAACACTATTGAAAAAAAACGAATGGGCACAGGTTGCCTTGGAGAGTTTTGGGTTATACACTGAAGCAATTTCATCCTCCTTAAGCTTCTCTAAGGTACAAAGTTTCGATTCAAATAAATGTGATCCTTGAATGTCTGGTCGTTTTGTTTTTGAACTGAATCCAAAATATCTAAAAGATTTTAAATTCTTTTTGTGTTCAATGTAGTAAGATGCCGTATCATAGTTGACATTTCCTCCAGCTTGTGGACAGTTTGGTATGCAAACAGTTAATGTTTCAACGGAATCAGGAATGCTGTAAAGAGTATCCAGAGAACCTTGACACATTGGATAACCGTAAACGATTTGAACAGCATTGGGTGGCCGCGAATGGGGAATCTTCTTGTAGGCAATGTAACAATACTTTTTCACATTGACAAATTCATCCAAAGATAAGCTCGATGCCTTGCTATGACTACCATAACAAATCAATGTATCAATTTTGTCAAGGATACTAGTTGAGAATGAAGTCAGTGTGGTCTTGTCCAAGTCTTCTCTAATGATTAGTTGAGTTAAATTGGGATTCGTTTTCAATAAAGCGTCTGTTGCAGCATTACAAATGGAACTTGCAACAATTTCAACACCAGTCAACGCTTGAAACGGAGGAGGTGTTGTATTCTTGGCTAGTTTGGTTATTTTACACAAGCCCAAAATACAGGAACTATATTGATGAATCGCATCCCTAATGTTGGTAGAAAGTTCAGTCAAACTCTTAATGACACTCCATTCAACCACTTCTTGATGAAACATGAAATTGAAAATCAACCCCAAACAATCGGCAGCCAATTTGTGAAACTTGGTGTTTTGCAAACCTTCTTTTGTCTTCTCGAATCGATTAATGGTCGAATAGGTCACTCGGGTGGATGGATGTATTTTCAATACTTTCAATATGGATTGGCGTTCCGCCTCTAATTCCAAGATTTGTTGATCGAGATGATGGAATCGCTCTTCATACTCTCCGATATTCTCAAGTTTGCAAATACGTTCCAACTCTTCTTCCGATATGCCATACACTGAAGATGCTGAGGGATGATGATTAGGAGAGGGTTTATTGGGATTGTCTACAATGGCTGCATCCTCTTTGGAAGCCTTTGTTGATGCTTTGGTCTTTTTACGTGAACTCCTTGTTTTCGCTTCCGTCTGCTCTTCATCGGCTGAAATCACTTTCCGTCCTCGTTTCATTTTTTTGTTCCTACTGGATTTTGTATTAATAATTAATGTGAGAATGAATGTTTTGGCAAAATTCTCACGTCGGGGCTAATAGACTATAAGGCGACATGGTCACGTGCCTCAATCCAATGACATTTGTGAGAAGAAAAATGTTCTATTTAATTTGCACTAAACTCGAGAGAAATGTCTGTAAAATGTTTGGCATTCAGTAAGGGCACAAGTCTGTGTTGGAATTGCCTTTCTATGGTTCCAGTGTCTGAAAAATTCATTGTAAAGATCGAGAGCTTGTTTCTAGATTGAGCCGAATACGATCCCAAGAAGTAAAAGCTGGATGATTGTGGAACCCATGTCACATTGGTATAGGTTGAGCTGACTCGCTCCACAATGAGAATTTTCGTAATGTATACATCCAAGAGATAACTTGACGATGAATTCAATGCAGTTGGGTTCTTATGTTGTCCATGTGGAATAAATGAGAAAATGTAAAGGTGTGGATCGTGAGTCGCATCGTCATCGTATTCTGTGCTCTTACAACCACCATAAACGCCCATTTGATAACAATTTTCGAGTCCACTTGCAAATTTGTAATTGGCATTAAAATAATGTTTTTCATAGCCGTAAACACGAGTGGAATGACATACGTGAGCACGTGGTAAAGTGGATGTGGAGATAGACGGATTCAGAATGTTCTCAGATTGAATAATTTGAAATTCGTTTCTCTTAAAGTGATAAATTAAAATCTCATTCAGCATGGGGGCATCAGGACCCTTTCTGACTTTTCCAGCATAGCTGACCATAACGTCATACTTTGGCAAATATTCAGCAGTATGATATGCTCGATTGGTCACAATATTGTGATTGGTAGCCGTAATTTGTCGTGCCTTTGGTGTTGGCATGACAAGATCATCGGTACCAAGCCCTTGCTCATCTCTGCGTCTCAATTCTAAACAATACTCTTCAAATTCTGAAATATCAATCTCAAACAAATCATTCAAGAACAATGAACCTGTGGTGTTTCCTCCAAATACATAGAGCTTGTCACCTCTCTTAACCATGCTATGGCCTTCCAGAGGAACAATATCATCAATTTCAGCTGTTTCAATAATGCATAATCTTTCCAAATCGATGGCAACAAACAGTTTGGAAACTTTTCGTGGAAACGAATGAATGGCTCCTCCAAACATGTAAGCCAATCCAGTTTGTTCATCGACGCATATAGCTTGGAATAAAACATATGTGTCTTGCAAGCTCAAGTTGGTAGAATTGAACGATGCCATATTGCAAGAAATTCTTTCGCTCATCACATGTGGTGTGATCATACTATTTAACAATTCATCGTCGTACATTTCGTCGTTGTTATTGTTGCTGGCTGGTAACGGCTTTGGTTTTCTCGAAGAAAACCGACTTTCCATATAGGTTTGCCATTTCAATTTTGCAATCTCTTTATAATCTTCAGAGTCAACGTCGATGGTTCTTCCCGTAGGACCCGAATACTTTTCAGGATCTATCAACGCAACATTTAAAGCGTCCAAAAGAGTATGAACGGCAATATCTTGCATAGAAATTCTCACTTCAAACAATCGGTTCTTGTACAGGATGGTCAGGGCATGTGATTCTTCAGGATATGGCACACTATGATACCAATATGTGTAGGGTTCGCTTGCAACTTGATTGGAACTGATGATTGATTGTTGTTGTTGTTGATGAGGTGCCGGAGGTGCCAATTGATCTTGCTGATCATCATCATCAAACAAGCCATTACCATCATCAAAATAATCATCATCTTCTTCAAATAGTTTACACGCCTGCTCTGAATTTTGCAAGACCGTTCCGCCATGTTGTAACAATTCAATGCGCTTGCACGATTTGCGAGAAATTTCAAGCAACTGGTTGCCTTGCTTGCTGTGCATTTTTTTGTTCTGAACTGAACAGTTGCCACCGATAGTTCAATGGGCACAACCATGACCCAACAGCATTGGCAACGTGCTGTCTTGGGTTCGATTCCCCTGTTGACCAATCTTTCGAGGTTGTTGTCAGGCCCTATACTACCGGGGTACCGTGCGTCAGGGTGTTCAAGCACAACAATTTAGGACCCGAAATTGCCAATTCATGCGCTTCCAGAATTTGGAAGTGGAATTTCCAAGGTTTTAAAAATATTTTTTTATTTTTAAATTTTGAACGTTCATTAAAACCGGCTCTTTATTTTGACCGTCGAATTTCCAAAGCTCAACAGCAAATTTTCTCAACTCTCTACCTTTTCAAATTAGACGGTCAAAAAATAAAATCCACTATGTCGTCAGGAATACTAGTTTCCTCTCCAAACTCCATCTCTTCATCACCGTCTTCATAATCACTTAGTTCATCGAATAGCTGTTCATTATTTGTCATCTCTTCATCTCCATCATCATCTTCAAAATCACTCATTTCGTCCTGAAACATTTCTTCCTGTTGAACATTTGTCTGTAAATAAAGATCCAGCTTAGATTTCTCTAATTCTGAACGAGAAGACTGTAAATTAGTAGCAGTTGATTGATCACTTTCAATTATTACTCGATCCTTGATTTTCAGATCATTGAAGCTATTCCATCTCTCCTTAACCTTGTCACCACTTCTTTCTTCTATTCTTTCAAATGTAGTATCTTCATCAGACCTGAAAGAGAGAAATAATACTCTAAGTTTTTTCACAATCAGTTGGAAAATTTGGAACAATTGATTCCATTCTCTTTTGTCTTCTTTTCTTGGAATATGTTTTTCATATTTAAATATATTGTTAAACTCATCAATAGACAAGTCTGGCTCTGTATAAATACTCATCTCGTTCCACACAGTATTACTATCTTTCACATATTCATCGAAAAAGTATTTCTTTTTACCTTTTGCTGTTGCTCTTTCTGTTATAAAATGGTCATGTTGATGAGAACCTTCTACTGCTTCATTGGAAACAGGAACCAGAGAACCAATTTCATCGAAAAATTCTTTTACATGATGCACAATAATGTGTATGTAATACGGAAGCACTCCAACGCTTGATCGTAGTTCTACAATGTTGATATGCCATTTAGTTAATAATTGATAAAATTCTAAAAGCTCTTCCTCTGTTTTCTTTGCTCGCTCATCATTTGTCATTTTAAGCCATTGACGAACAATAATCCACTGATCCCAAATTTCCATCATTTCATCCGTAACAACATTTTCAAAAATTGTCTTGTAATGCTGTGAGATAACTTCAACCATTCCTCCAGTCAACATGAATTTATAGTCCTCGTTTTCTAATACTGGATCTTCTTCTGCGTCTGATGTATTTTTAACTTGGGTCGAATGAAATGTAAAGGAAGATGAAAAACATGGTAGTTTTCTTACTCTTTCAAGCACTAATTTTTCATATTCTTCTTTTGTAAGGGACCATTTTACCAAATGCTCCGTAATACGTTCTTCTGCGTGGAGAATGCAAATATAAATTTTGGATGAATCAATACCAAACTTGTGATTTAAAAACCTTGGCATGGAGGTTCCATTTAAGCTATTACATTTCAAGCATGCGCATCTCAAACAAAACATATTGCCTTCTAATAAATCGCTCACGTAAGACAGAGATTTTAAATCGCTAACCCATATTATAGTCACTTTCATGTTGAAATTTTCTTTGTTTAACGAAGCGTCTGCTTGTTTTTTCGTTATTTGTATACCATCTTTCGAAATCTTTTCGACTTGTTGTGCAAAGTTTTTACAATAATCCATAATTTCCTGTTCATTACCAATATACATTGCGACAGGAAAAACATTTCTTCGCTCTTGAGTTCCAAATGTTGTAAGATTTAAAACTGAAAGAGTTACAACCACCGTCTGAAGTCCGTCAAATTTTCTTCCATCCATACTCATCTTGATTACCAAAGAATCAGGTAACTCTTCATTTACAGGACGTTGTTGTTGTTTTCTTAGAAACACGGTATGCAGGTGACTTTTTACAGCTGCAATGATCACAGGTTCCAGTTTCATCACAAATCCTTTTAATACATGTTGTATTCCAAAATATTCAACTAAGGCATTCGTTACTTGTCCTTCTATGTCTTTAAGATCCGCCTTAAGAATATCGTTGAGTCCCAACGAAAAAATATGCTCTTTCCAAG
>NW_025407909.1:0-21844 GCF_003324165.1 Naegleria lovaniensis
CTCCAGTTTCAGGATTTTCAATTCGTGGAGGCGGATGTCGTTTGGGATAAACAGGTTCAATGACTGTTTCACCTGTTTCTTCATTTACATTTTTTTTCTTTGAAATTGGAATTCGAATCGGTCTAATTTTCCAATACTCTGAATTTTCCTTATATTCTTCCTGAGATTGAATATATCTTCGACATCTTATTAAAAGCTTCATCGTATAGTTACTCAAAATTGCTAATAAAATTAATGTAATGACTCCTGCTAACAGCCCAGATTGTTTCAGGGCCCACGGTAACGCAAAAGATCCAGCACCTGAAATATTGGAAAATATCAATAAATTAATATTGTCACGAAATCACAATAATGTTTTTGAAAAAAATGATTCTCTAAAATGACATACCAGCAAATGTTTTTGTAATATTCAAAAAAGCAGATACTGCATTTGTCTTGGAAGGTAATTGCTTTTTAATATGCACTTCATGTTCGTTCACTTTATCTCCTCCGTTGTTTTCATCGTTATGATGATGATTTATTGAACCACTTTCCATCAACAGAGATGCTCCTTCTTCGGTTGCATTATGTCCACTTTCACCATCATAATATTCTCGGTTATTCAATCCGTTTACTAAATAGCCATCTTCAGCAGTTCCTCGGAATGAATTAAATCTCAAATCCATGCCACCATCGTCGTGATAGGATGAAGAGCCATTGAATGTTGAATGAAAAGAGGGATCTAGTGATGACATTTTTTTTGGAGTGGTGTTTAGCTACTGGAGGCGAAGGTATGCAGGAGTGCTCAACCGGAGTTTGAAGCTCGACTCCGAGAAAAAGTCTGAGAGCAAAAAAGAAATCTTTGAGCAAGAATGGTCCAGTTTTAAGGCTGCTGAAACCAGGATATGTTGGACTAGGTTGTCAACAGAGTCGACTCGATTTTTTCCTGAAATAGAAATTTTTTGGCAAATTCAAAAAAAACATCTGCATGATTGCCTGCAATATTGTTCGTTGAATTACTCGGTCTTTCACTTTTTACACACCACCAACAACCATCATTTCTTACTGGACCACCTTGTCCTTGCGTCCCTCATCTAACAAATACCAAAAACTGACATTTGACGCGGCATCACATCTACTTTTTAAAAAAACAATCCACATTCCGCTTTTCAACCTACCATACAACAACAGCTCGTTTAAAAACATCATTCGTCTCGTTTAAAAACATCATCATAACGTCTGATTTTTATTTCAAACTCCCAATAACATACAACCACTACCTACTACTAACTGTGAGACAATGAAAGACGAACGTTTGAGTGTTTTAGACATCATCAATACATTTGAAAGTACGAAACGGTTGAGTGTGAGTGGCATCAATGGAATGTTCGATACAAATACCATGCACTCACATTCTCTATTTCAACTACATGATGAGGAAGATGATGACGAGTTATTGAAAAAGTCACCAGCTTGCGACTCATCAGATGAAGATGATGACACCGCAGCAGATATTAAGAGAATTTCTGCAAATATCACATCAATCGTTAATTTTTCGAGTCCAACAGAATCAAAATCACTGGAAGAGGAAAATGGAAAGTGTGAAAAATCGTTATTTAACATTGCTGACCTGGCATTTGAACTGCATAATACCATAACTGATGAGAAACAAATGTTGGAAACGATACAAAAAGCAGAAACGTTATCAGATCATCCTCTCGATTTCACCAAAGATTTATTGGATCCTAAAAGAAATGCTCACTTCTTCATACAGCTGCAAAATTAGATTTTCTCACGGTTATGCAATATTTATTGGATAAACAACCTTGCTTGCTAGAATCAAAAGATAGAGCTGAAGCAACTCCAATATTCTATGCTTGTTCGAGTGCTCATAGCAAGAGCGTGACAATGTTGGCCATTAATGGAGCAAATTTGAATATTCATGACAAGTATGAAGCATCGCCACTCAGCGTCTCTCTCAACTCCAAGAACAAATCCAAAGGATTTTCTGTTGCACGAGTACTGCTGGATTTCATGTGGATGTAGAATATAAGGTGTATTGTGGAAACAGCATACTTCATTTAGCTTGTCGAGAAGGTGATTTGGAAAAAGTTCAATTCATTGTTGAAGATTTGAAACATAATATTTTCAGAAGAAATACCAAACAAGAATCGTGTTTGTTTAGAGCAGTAAGACACCCTCATGTGACTAAATATTTATTAGAATATTGTAATAATCATATTGGACATGAAAAACTTCTGAAATTACTTTTCATGAAAAATGATAAGGGACAAACAGTGATTCATCATATATGTTCAAAAGGATACCTAGAAAGTCTGATACACATTATTTCAATATTGTCTCACGACGTAGAAAAAATTGAACAATTATTTAACGAGAAGGATTCAGCTTATGGATTAACTCCTTTACACATTTCAGTACTTTCAGAACAAGAAGGTACATTTGAATTTCTCATTCGATCTAAAGAAGTTCAATTAGATATACAAAATAAGATTGGTGACACAGCACTTCATATTGCAGTTCGCAATGAAAATCTGCCCATGATCAAAGAGCTCTATCACTTGTACAGTTCAAAAAGTCTTCAACTCAAAAATGCTCAGAAAAAGACCATTGAAAAACTGGCAAAAGAGAGAAATATTGACTTGAAGAAGATGGAAAAAGAGCTTGAGCAAGATAATGCAGGCATTCAAAAGGAAAGCTTTTGGAGCTCATTGTTTGGAAAGAAAAAAAAAGAGAAGAGTCATAGAAACACTATGAGTTTTAGCTCACA
Source organism: Naegleria lovaniensis (assembly GCF_003324165.1). Taxonomy (NCBI): domain Eukaryota; phylum Heterolobosea; class Eutetramitea; order Acrasida; family Naegleriidae; genus Naegleria; species Naegleria lovaniensis. The sequence goes on from NW_025407909.1 coordinate 2,771, forward strand.
ATCAGCAACAGAGCTTCAATCAAGAATGTCCACCGTTTCTAGGAGAAATTCTCTGTTAGTTGCGGTCTCTTGGGATCCTCAAAAGTACGCTGTTGGCTACGAACAAATTGATTCCCAGCATATGCAACTAATTGAATGGTTAAAGAATTTGAGTGAAGCTTCTCTCACAAAACAATCACATTGGGTTGTTGGTTACACTATTGGTTGTTTATTGGAGTATACAGGTGTGTATTTGTTGTTTTATGACTTGTGTGATTAACAATATACAGAATTTCACTTTGAGGATGAAGAATTGTTAATGATGAAGTATAGAAAAGGAATTGGTGAGTATTTGTTGTTTGTGACCTGACATGAATAACTAAAAAATTAAGGTGAGGACTATGTTAAAAAGCATCTAGAAGAGCATGAGACTTTCACTACGAAAATTCGAAACATGCAACGTGAATATGTGAAAAATCACAGTACAAGTTTGGATATTGAACTGCTGAACTACTTAATTGGTTGGCTCGTCAAACATATCAATTTTACAGACAGGAAACTTGCTGACTTTGTAAACAACCATCCTCCAGATGAAGAGAAATAGACAGGTGTTTCCCAGGACTTGAGAAACAACTCACGAATGAACATGTTGATTCTGCTGTCTTTCACCAAGAGCCGTTAAGCCCGCCAACTTGCAAAATTTGATTAAAAAAAATAAAAAATGGGCAACTCTGGGACCAAAGAAACAGCCTCTCCTTCTCCTTCTCGATCATCAAAAGGAAGAAGCTCCTTTGCTAATACAAGCCCCAAAGCATCAACTCCTTCAAAAGAAATTGTAAGCTTGCCAAAGAGGATTTCTAGTCATCAATCAAACACGACGACACCTCTCGGATCAACTAAGAGAAAATATGAAGAAGTTCAGGTGATAACAGCCATTCATGCCAGTCAGGACACAGAACGTGACGATGACGAAGAAGAATCGACCAATATTCAAAATGTTGTACAAGAAAGTAAAAAAGTGAAAAGAGAATCAATAACAAATAATTCCGATCATGCATCAAGTACTGCAACAGCTCCAGCAACCGTGATTACATTCAGCGGATTTAAGAACACCAATGACAAATTTAGCAAAAATGTCAAGAAAATGTTAACAGATGAAGCAATTAAGAACAATGTGATTGTGAAAGAAGAATCAATCGATGACCGAGGTAAGTTTTTAGTTCAAAATAAGGATGTGAATTACTGAGCTGAATTGTGGTATAGATACTCTTTCTAATGACATCACTCACATCATTGGTAAGTTAACACTTATTCATTGTATTAATTTGACATACTAAATACATAACAGCTCCACCATATGCTAGGACAATGAAAGTTTTACAGGCGATTGCCACAGGTCGCTGGATCATGTCAACCAAATGGATTACAGAAGGAAAATGCAGTTTACATAATTTGCACTTATTTGGCGTTAGAAGATTAGACAGGCCAATTAGTGGAAAGAAAGTTTTTTTACATGAAACCTTTTTAAAACAACATCCCACAAAAACTCTAACTTATAAACACTGTCAAATGCTTGTCGAATTTGGAAGTGGAGATTTTACTGACAAGATTGAAGAGGCTGATTTTTGCATTGTTGGGGGTGATGAAAATTCTGCTGATGATAAACTTGTAGAAGAAAAGGAACGTATTACACAACTTTATCCTTATATGATGGTTTTGGAATGGGTAGAACTTGTGGATTTGATTTATCCTTTTTATCTTGAACAAGCTCTTAGAAAAATGGAGAAGTAAACAATGAATTATTTGCTCAAGCATTAGTGATCTTGTGAATGTACGTCTCAGAGCCTTCTTCATCAAATCTTTCAAATTTTTTCACAAGTGTCTCACTTTTATTTCGAAAAGAAGTGCTTTTGTCGCAAATCGAGCGAATAAAAAATTGCCGAGATTCTTCTCGTTCTTCACCATCAAGCCTTCTGCCAACTCACCTCGGTGCATGAAACGAACACAAGAAAACACAATGAGCGGAACACCTTCAAAGACCGTAAAATTTTCAGAAGATACCAAGGAGTCCCCAGAGATTACTCCTTCTGTTGCTTTCCCGCACATGATTATTCATGCGTATGTTTTAAGCCCAGTTTGTTTTTTTAATATTCATCAACTTTAAATATTCGGACATTACGAAACCAATCATTGAATAGTTGGCATGATCTGGATGTAGGATCATCAGAACTTTTCAATGCCCTTATTGGTAAGTTTTGGCTCTGATGATTTTATTTGTTGATTATTCCGTTATTGGCAGAAATTCCAAAGGGAAGCAAAATCAAGTATCAATACGATACCAAGTACGGTTTATTGAAGGTGAGCCACATCCTCTCTAGTTCGTAAGTAGTAGTATTAACAGAATTTAGAAATGACCTTTGATCCACTCATCTTCTGGACTCTTCCTGTTGAATACGTTTGCTTCTCAATTATTTCATCATCAATTATTATTACAACATCATCAATTATTATTACAACATCATCATAACCGTACTATGAAATTTTGCCTTGCTCTAATTCTGACTTCACACAAAATCATCATATTTGTTGAATTATTCGGCGTTGCTGCCATTTTTCGCTGTAATCACAATAGATTGACCTATCCTGCTAACTATGGCTTCATTCCACAAACATTCGGTGAGGACAAGGACCCAATTGATGTATTAGTGTTGATGCAAAGTGCTTGCCATCCAATGAGCATTGTTCGTTGTCATCCTATTGGAGTCATGCCATTAATTGACAATGGAGTCATGGAGTACAAAGTTATTGGTAAGTTCACATCCATGCTGAAAATTGGAGTTTATTGAATTTTATTCTCCACAGCTGTTCATGCTGATGACCCTGAGTACCGTGGAATTAACGAATTGAGTCAACTCAGACCACACATCTTGAACGAAATTAAAATCTTTTATGAGGACTATAAGAAATTGGACAAGAACACCCAAACTGTCGTTGTAAAAGACTTTTTACCAAGATCTGAGGCAATGAAAATTATTGAGCAAGGAATTGAGGGTTACAAACAATATATCAGAGAGCAAAAGAAGTCGTTGACTTGTACAAGATATGGTTCATATCAAAACTTGTTTAAGAAAGGATTGAATCTTAGCGATATGGATGATGAAGACGATGAATAAATAAGCATGATGGTGACATTTTGAAGTTGTTCATGGCCACAATGTTAAATAATACAGCTTGTTGCACGCAGTCTCGAACACCAAAGGTCTCCAAAAGACCACGCAAAGCCTCCCGTTTTGTTAATCCGATTTGGTCATGATGAAATTCATGGCATCGCACGTTGAAGGTCTCTAAATCAATTACTCCATCACCAATTTAAATAATAATTAAAATAAATTAAATTTATTGATTGTTGCAAGGATTTTTTAACGTTTTAAATTTATCAGCAAAAACTGCAAATCCTTTTCCCGCATTATTTATAAACGAATAAACACAATCTAAACTTTCACGCAGTGCTTGAATTTGCTGTTTCATCTCTGCATTTTCTTTTCGCAACCTCTCAAGCTCATATGCAATCACATCGTTGTTCAAGTTCGGTATCGGAGGAGGAGACGATGGTTGTTGTTCAAACATCTCTTCAATTTCCGCAAAATCATCAGTAATATCTACAGTGCTTGATGATGATTGGGATCTAATGTTGTTAATTGAAAGACAATGAAGACATCAACATACTTACACTGCAAAACTTTGGACATCATCGCAAGATATTTCGCTAATTTTTCGTTTGGGAGGTTGATTGTTGCATTTGGGTTGAATGTGATCTTTGATTTGTCCTACAATCGCGAAAGGAATTGGGGACCGTTTAGACCGGTAGTTTCTTGTGCTGCTTTGGCTACGTGTGTCCATTTTGAATTGGAAGATGGTTTCAAGGATGCATCATTTTTGAACTGCGTCTTCTCTTGTTTTTTCTTTCATTCTCTTCTCGCTGAGCTGTTGCTGCTTCCTTTTTGCGTTTTTTTTTGACTGAACAGTCCTCTTTAGTACAACTTCCATCGCAGGGCGGGTTTGTACACTTTGCTCGGTTGTGGCCTTTCTGATGGCATCCGCTGCAATAGCAAGAATAGGAATTGTTAGTTGTGTTAGGTGTAGAGGGAGTAAAATTATAAACAAACGTAGATTGTTGAGAATTTGAAAAAGGTGGTACTTGAGAATTGTTCATTGGTGTATTACTGGTGTTGCTTTGCGTAAATGTTGTTGATTGTTTTGAGGTGTGTTTGTTGGATATATAATTTGATTGTCAATGGCTGGATAAACATTCAAACCACCAAAGTCAGTAACAAATGCTACTTGTGATTGAGTGGCCATTTTTTTTTAGATTTTATTAAATTTTGATTTTTAGTTTAACGGTTGTTTATGGCGCCACTTTGTGAAAAATTCACATGACAACACACGAAAGTAGAAGCAAACCAAGGAAGCGAGTTGTGGTTGGTTACTACCACAGCAAGAAGGTAATGGTGGCAGGCCTGAAAATATTCTCTTTCAGACAGGTTGCAAAAGCTTGGGATGCTCACCAAGCACTGTGTTTTATTGGAAAAACAGAATTGAAGAAAACGTGCAAGCTAATGTTGGTGGTGTTCGTCAATTCAAGTATGATTTAAAGGACGTGGTAAAGGCAGTACTTATTGTGAACAAAGTGTCAATGGTAAAACCATTGTCTACACTGGATGAATATGTAAATGAATTACAAAAACATGGTTACGATTACAGCACCACATGGGTGAGTCGAGTGTTGAAGCAACTAGGTAATTCTTTCAAGAATGCTTGTTATAAGAGCAGATTGAAATATACACCAGAAAACATCACAAAGTACATCCATTACGTTTGTGGTATGGCAGAGCTTCTTGAAAAAGTGCCGGTGTATCGTCTGAAATTCCTTGATGAAAGTAGTTTCGTGAGCAGAAATTTGTATCGGAAAAGAGGAGTTGCTCCTATTGGTTGTAGATTGATAGTTGTGAACAACACAAAGCATTAGATTATTCGTGTAGTCGTTGCTTGTTTTGTTGTAGTTTTCTTGCCATGTCTCGTTTTGTGATGGTCTCTTCTCTCTTGTTTTGTAATTCTCTGCTTCACATCTCACGTTTTGTCAGTAAAATGGCCCGCGCTTCTTGTTTGTGATGTCTCTTCTCTGCACATGCTTGTTTGTGAGTTTCACAGGTCACAGTTCTGTTTTTGTGCTCGTAATGTTGGCGCTGTCAACATTTATATTTCTTACATGCTCGTCATTACTTTTTCTGTGCACGTCAAACGAAAAATTTCCTTTGCTAGAGGCTTGTGTGGTCTTTTGGAGACCTTGGTGTTCGAGACTGCGTGCAACAAGCTGTAGTTTATGGCATTTTAAAGCGGGCCCGTGTCACATGCCAAAAACTTGAGAGATTGCAATCATGTCGCTAGGGTGGCCGCTTCCATGTCCTCGTGGTTCACTTTCTAATGGTCAGCTTACCTAAATTGCTGGATTGTTCGAATGTTAAATCAAATTTTAAGGCCAAGTCCCATTCAACTCAAACCAACGCCGGGCCTCTTTTCTTCTGAATCTTCTTTTCATATCGCTCAAGCTCCAATGATGGTAAGTGAAGAAATTATTTCTGGTGAAACTCATGAATCGAAATTTCGGCGTAATTTTGATGAAAGGTATGAATCACTATTAAAGGTGGAGCCACATCTCGAACGACAAGCGTTGTTAACGACAAGATAATTCGCAACGATTTGAGTGTACCTTGTCTGTGTAATAATTTGGACTGGCCATCGTTTGTGCGCTTCAAAACCCTTAAGATGGCTAGAAATGCGTTTGCGCTTTGATTGTTTCTAACAGGCATTTGACACATGTGCGCACTATTGACATAACTTGAACAAATCGGTCCAAGAACCAACAACGCCAAACATTCAAATAGCACAAATCTAACCCACCAACAGTCGTTCGGTGTCTTGTTTTGATCCATGACCACACAATGATGGTCTGGACACACCTAACAAACATCACAACTTGTTGATTGATAGCTAAACACAATTGCGCACCGTCATCTTGTGGATTTTAGAAGAAAAAAACACAATACTTGCATTGCTTGACCTCTCAAAAAAAAGTGTCGTATTGTTGACCAACAGATCCTTTCCATTGACAAGTGGCACTTCCTTTTCGCCAGTAGTACGCAATCGAGAAACTCACTCCTATTAATACCTGCATAGTCCTCTTCACTCAACTACTATAGTCCTCATCGCTCTTGGCCAGCAGCAGATAGCCAGCCATACCATTCCAAGAATTGTCAAAGAAAAATTGACAATTACATTCACCCGTCCCACCACTCTCCCGTCCTCTTGACCACACAGCCTTTGTATTCACAAGTGCGCACTTGTGAAATTTCAACACGTGCCAATAGTACCGCAACTATCATCATCATTAACATTACTACTCTGGGCGTTCTATCCCTAGTAATCATATTGATTGACGTAATAATTTCCATACTACGTCAATTCCAATTTAACAATTGCCTAAAACAAGATTAATGATAACGTTGAAAGATTCAACAACGCCATCCACATCAGCTCCTGTTGCCGTAGTTGTTAATAATTGTGTTTACACACCATCACACTATCAATTTCTTGCTCAATTCAAAGAAGAAAGCAGCTATTCCCCAGTGTCATTTCTTCCTAATCCTTGCGCCATGCTTCCATCGAATCAAGATGCAACTGTGACTTCAACAACGGCATCCCGAGAAGATTTTGGCGAATACCAACCTTCGTTGCATATTCCTTATTCATTTATGGCACCAATGTCCTCATCAGGAGAAAATGCCACCATCGATATCGAATCAGAGATAGTCACAACAAACCAACCATCTACCTCCATGAACAATAACCACCATCTATATATTGACAACAACCAACCTAATTTTGAAGAGACAAACATCTTTCATGATTTTACATCTACAACAACAACAACAACGCTACGAAATCGACAACAAAATCATGTGGACATGCAATCACCTCAATCATTCCATCATTCTGACATTAATCGCGTAGCGACAAACACATTTCAAAAAGTGCCTCCACAACCACCGGATCAACAACAGCAGCAACAACCACCACCACAAACCATGGACTTGTCTAACTTGTCCATCTTGTATCCCTTATCTGGTGTGGATGGTCTTCTTCCTGTTGATCATGATCATGTGGATCATTTGATTTCCTTTTTAAAGGGAGATGGGTTCAATCCAAACAACACCATGGATGGTCGTATGACCAACAACAACAACATGGAATTACTTGTTCAAGCAAACATGAGCAGCACGAATGATCATTCTAAAATGTCGTTCAAGAACATGTTGGTTGGCGGTCATGAAGCTACTACATGTAACATCGACACGACATCATCCTACATGCATGATACATGCATCAACAATGAGCAGCAACAACAACAACCAACTCCGCTCGTGCAGGATAACAACAATGCGTTTACGCCTCATTTTGCTTTCAGGAAACGAAAGAACACGAAACGAAAAAGCATCTCATCTTCACCATCATCCTCTACTTCGAACTCTTTGGATGAGGATCCACAACATGTGCAGCATGCCGATCTCATTCTTGACGATGAGGATATTTCCAATGACCAATTCGCTTCTGATCTGCAAGATCAAGACGACCATTCTCATTCTCCAACAAGTATTCGCAACAAATCATCAACAGGCAGTACTCACAACACGATTGGAGCTAAAGCTTATCCAAATGGGAGAAAACGAGCGAGCAAAGCATGTTTGGAATGTCAAAAAAGACACACCCGATGTGGATTTGAAAGACCATGCGATCGGTGTACCAAGCTGGGATTGAATTGTGTGGAAGTAGTTTCCACAAAGAAGAGAGGAAGATCCACGGCCAACATGAACAACAAGAACAAGTTGAGTGAGGAAACATTGGATCTTGCTCCATCTCGAAAAAAGGAAAAGACATCTTCCAGAGCACCAAATCAAACTGCTTCACCAAGTTCAAATGAAAGTAATATTGAGAATGTTAACAATGCTAGTGGTAGTAGCATCATTGAGAAGCAATCCGAATCGAGCAATCCAAATGAAGCATCTTCATCTAGTATTCCAAATGGGTCAGAGCAACTTCTTCTCAAACCAATTCAAAATCTTCAAGCTCTTCATCATTGACAGGAATTCATCAAGCTGAAACCATGAATACCACCACGACGACAGCCTCAAGAACTACCTCTCCAACGACTGCTCAAGCACATTCCATGCCACAACCTCATCATCAAAAGCCTCCTCAACAACAACAACAACACAAATTACTTCCTCGGGTATCATCCTCTTCGTCCTTTGGAACGCTGCTGCACCCAATTCCTTCCAATGTATCCTCTATTTCTTCATCATCGACCACCTCCTCTCATTCCCCAATTAATTATTTGAACAACAATGCATCAGTAACAGCAGCATCGAGCTATGCTTCTCAACAGCCATATTCCAGCAATGCTCTGACTCAACTTCAATTTCCAACTCTTCCTTCAGCAAGTTATGAACAAACAGGATTCATCATGACTGGACCGAATTTCCCCAATATTAGGTGTGTGAGCGAAGGCTTATTGAGTCGATTGGGCTATCAAACGAGTTCTCAACTGACATCTCTCACTCAAATTTTCAGTTTGGATTTTGTCAATTCCGAACTCATTCAACTCCATCAAGATATTAAGGCTAGAGCCACAATTCTTCAACAAGTGCAAGGAGGTGCTGATTTACTCCGGCAAGGTCATTTGAGAATTCAAAAAGAAGGCATAACCAATGTGAGAACGATTATGGGAATGGAGCAATTGAAATTTAAAATGTTCCACTCGTTCCGAGAGGATCAACCAGCCTCGTTGGAAGCAGTCTATGTATTTTTGTTTTGGCATTAATATGGGCCATAAAAGTAATTTTGTAAAACAACAATTGCAAAGTTCGAGCCTTTCGAGTTTTAGTTGGAAAAAAAATGTATCGAAGGAACAAACAAGCTAAAAAATATGTTCCACCAAAGGAGATGACTCCATTGACCGACCAAGCTGGTGTCGATGCTTTGGAATTGTTTTTATTGGATCGGCAACAACAATCATTGTCGGGTACGAGTTCAACAACACTTTCCAATGATGAAGTCCATGTGAATGATGATACCACAGCTACAAAAATTCCGAAACGAATGGAATCTTCCAATCATCATCATCATTGCAACAAGAAAAATATGAATGAATTTTTAGATCAAATCAAAGAAACTGAAGATGAACAGTTGATGAAACAAGTGATGGATAAATTTGAAAAATTAAAATGTGGTTATGATGAAAGACCTGCTTCGCTTTCAAGCTCATTAAATTCTCAAATCGAGCAAGAGATTTTTGAAAAGAAGATGCTACTCAAGAAAAAGTTGCAGGATCGAGTTTTTCGTGTCAGTGTTGGAGGACAAGTGTTTCACATCCCTTCCAGCATTCTCTCATTTGGTATAGACTTGGAAAATTTTGAAGGAAGCGATCGAGATTTATTGACGACACTCTGTGAACAGGAATTGAATTCCATGGATCAAGGAGAAGAGGATAATCATTTCATCATTGAAAAGGAGAATGGATGTATCAAAATTCAAAGAGACCCTACTTATTTTCCATTCATCTTGGCATATTTGCGATTGAGAAGAGATTGGAAATATATCCAAGCACAAGTTCTTGGAAGTGATGAAAACACTTTGGAAAGAAGTAACATCACAACGGGAACAGACGACTCTAAGAATTTTCCTTTCTATTGCTTTCATGAGAACCCATTTTATGTTAGAGGAAGGAAATCTCGAAGAGAGTTAGAAGCTAGTTATGGTGCCTGCCAAATTGACCACGACTTGATGAAGAAATACTTTGTGAATGAGCACATTCTCAAGGCAACCATGTTTTCTTGCTCATCCATCAAGTTATTGAACTCGATCAGAGAAGAGGCAGAGTTTTATTGCATTCCCTCTCTGGCTTCTTATTTGGAAACGAAAATCAAATCATTATTCAACCCATTCGATTTAAATTATCAGCGTGGAGGAACCGAGCAAGACTCACAACACATTTCGAGCTCTCAAGTCATTGCTACACCATCATCTGCATTCCCATTGCCTCCTAAAATGACCGAGCGGGTGGATACTGAGTACTTGGCGACACTATTGCCTCCTCGTGACAATGTTGACGCGGGTAGTAGACATCAAATTCTGCTTCAACAATTGTCACAAACTAGTATTCAGTTCAGCATGAACCAAAGCTCCATCTTGGTGCCAATGAGATCTCTTTTAAAATTTAAGCATTCCAAATTTCTCGTTCTTGCACTTTCTAATGCCATGAAACATATGAAAGAAGGAAACTCAGCCTCTCCACCTGTTGTGTCATTAATTGCCAATGTTGAAATTTTATACATGCTCAAGTTCATAAAATATGGAAGGCTAGATTTGGAAGAGTTGAATTGGGCACAGGAACATGACTCTCTCGTGAATGAAACTTGCAAAGAGTACAATTTACCAGAGTTTTTCCAATATATTCATCATTGCTACATTACGGACGATTATTTGAGAGAATTAATTGGAGAAACCAATTGGAAGATGCGTGAAGAAGAGGAGTCATTACGAGAAGCGTTTGTCGTCCTCAGAGAAAATCCAAAATTTTTGGAAGAAAGCAAGAAGATATTGATTAATGTTTTTGACCAATTGGAAAGTTTTTCTCCTTCCCCAACTATTGATGCTCCTGAAAGCAGTCTCTTGTTTAATTTTGAGAATCCTTTCAATTGCTTTAATGGACGCCATAATGCTCTCTCGAGACCTGAAATTGTCACTTGCAGAGAGGAGTTTATCTATAACTTTAATTTATTCACAAAAAATTTGCTAAATGGTTTAGATTATTCCAACGTATGTTTGGCAGGCGGTTCCGTGCTCTGTACCATGCTGAGAGCTCCTACAAACCAGAAAATTTGTGAGCACAAAGTTATGCCACATCGTGCCTTCAGTTATCGAGGTATGTATCATACTATTCTGCATCTCAAAAAAACGTGACATTCCTGTCTTCAATTATACTTGTTGCCACAACTTTGAACATATGCTCAAGATTTGGAATTTGAAAAATTGGATACCAAAATCAAAAGCAGTCCTATGTATAAGGATGACAAACTTGACGATCCCAATGAAAACATGGCCTTTTACTATGAACGCTTTAATTCTAAATACAGTTATAGAACTTCTGACGTAGACATGTTTTTGTATGGTCTCAACGAAGAACAAGCATTGGAGAAGATTAAGCACATCATTGAGGTCATTAAGAAAAACACTAAGGATGATCAGGTATTTCTCATTCGAAGTGGTCAATCTATCACTATAAGAACTTCGAACTCTATTCGTGCTTTCCAAATTATTTTGAGATTATATTCTTCAATTGAAGAGGTTTTGTGTGGCTTTGATGTAGATTCGTGTTGTTTTGCGTTCGATGGAGTGAATGTGTTGACCACCCCAAGAGGTAGAAGATCCATAATTTATCGTTATAACATGGTGGACACTTCACGACAATCCTATACCTATGAAAAAAGATTATACAAGTATGCATGTAGAGGTTTTCGAATTTATGTTCCAAATTATAATAGAAATTATGTGAAAAGAGAAGGACTACTTCATCCCTTGCAAGAAAAATATTATTTGAAAGCTCAGAGAATTCCAAATCCATCTGCTGAAAATTGTAGAGGTCTTGCTTATTTATTATTGCAAGAGAGACGACATTATTCATCAATTTATTCAAACTTTGCATTTGCAAGTGCACTACACTTTCACAACAAGATGGATCGCAAACTAAAAGATACAGAAAAAGACAAGGACCTATTCAAACATGATTGCGATTATTCTACAGGTAGAAGTTTTATTAATACGGCTCGTCTGGATGTACATGGAATGGCTCTTCGATATCAAAAAATGGAACAATTATTTGTGAATGGAACACTACATCGTGAACAATTTCCAAATCCTTCCAGTTTTAACGCAGTTTATGGTGTGAATGATGTTACGAAAATTTTACAAAGAGTTGAACCCATGCCACTCCAATTTGTCACCATTAACCCAGGACGACAAGATAAAATAGGAAGCTTCCATCCACACAACAGAAACTTTTATGAGGATGCCTATTGTTGTTATCACACCATTCTCGAGAAGAAAATGAATGACAAAGAAGGGCAAGAAAAGGGTGATTTTATTCTTGCACCACATTATTGGGTCAAAGATAAATACGATCATGTTTGGTATTGGGAGAGCGAATATGACCAAGATTCAGTGGAAGAGGATTATCAAAAGTTTTTATCCGAGGGTGGAACATCAACCAAATCGGATTGTGGCATTGATTTTATGAAATGGAGGAAATATGGTAAGGCTGACGTGAAACGTGATATCATTTTCAAGTATGCGGTTTAAGAGAGTTATTTGAAAAGAAATTCCAACCTTCACAAGCAACCCATTTCTGAAGACGTTATTTGTTAACCCACTCAAGCTTCGTTTGATCAATTAAAAAAAATCAATTATTAACAAGCACCGTTTCTGAAGACATAGAAAGTTAGATTTTAATCTTGATTAGTGATGATGTTATTTACATGAAGATACCTGTACATGATAATTTCTTGAACTCGAAGTTTCATCATTGTTCATGAATGGAGCAATTTTGGATTTGATAGAACCACCAAAACTAACACACGTTCCGTTTTGGCTCGTAACAACACCATAGTGTGCACTGGAGAGCGAACAGTTATAGGTGACACATGTGGAATTGTTGCTCACCAAAATACAACATGATCCTCCTTGCAAATCATTATCTACAAACGTTTCAGGGTCTGTAAAATCTTCAAAGGTAATTTCACACTCATCGAGAAAAAGACTTCCATTCTCGACATGAATGGCACATGGAATTCGAAAGTCCTTATTGCTCGATTTTCCATTCGATGAGGTCTTTCCGTTCATGTATCTGTTTTTCATTTCAATTTGCTCATTGGACAACTCGGAAATAATTCGAAGTTTCAATTTTCTGAAACGAACATTTTCACTATTAATTCGAATCATGGGTTCACAGAATTTTGATGAATGCATTTCAATAATGCAATTTTCAAAAATAGCTCCATGAATTTCTAAGGGTTGAGAAACGACCAATGTTTGACACTCGGTATAAATTCCAGGTAAAATATACAATTTGATTGGAACCAATTCTGCTTGAAGAGAATTTTCAGTAGCCAAGAATGCAAACTTTTCACTGTAGGAACCTTTAAATGTGATCGATTCTCGTTTTTTCGACTTTTTCAAGAGTGCAACAACTTTTTCATCTTCCTTTCTTCTTTGAATTTCATCGAAAATGGTTTCGGAAATGATGGAAATGGGTTGAGCTTCAATATTGTCCATCGACTGATGTCGAGACGAATCCGTTTCTGAATTGTTATTATTCGCAGAACTATTCTCAGAAATGATACTTTCCAAAGAGGGCAATAAACTACGAGCACTGTCAGCATTGAGTGAGGAACCGCCACTTTCGATCATGTCATCTGAAGCGGTCGAAGTGGCATCGTCAAAGTCAGAATGCCCAATTTTCACAAAATGTGACAACTCTCCCATTACATTAAGGATTGATTCGAATAAGAATAACACCCATTCATCACAATCATCTTGAGTTTTGGCATAAATGGTATAGGTTCGAGAAGGTGTTCGAATTTCAAAGGCAAACCAAGTTTTTTGAAAATCATTGTCGAAAGGTTCTTCTGGAATGATAAATTGACCATTCGAAATGGATGATAGAGACCATCTCTTATCGACAGTACTGCGTCGAAGCGAGCTTACTGATCTCGATCGATCTCGTGAAGTTCCCGACTCTTCAATTTCATGCAATAAATCTTCAGCGTTTTTAACTTTCTTCTTTTTCTTTGCTGGATTTTGTTTAAACTGAATGGTTGAATTGTAAAATGTGACAACTCCTTGAGCAATCATATTCTGCAGTTTTGCATCCAATTCGGAAATATTGACCATGTCTTGTACATGGTTGGAATTACTACTTTGATTCGTGTCACTCTCCTTTTTAGGTTTATAATAATAAAGCATATCGTTTCGCAACACAAAAAATCGTTGTTTCCACGATGCTTTCAATTTTCCTCCTGATTTAATCATCCATCCCAATTTTTTCGATCCACCATGTTTCGAAAATGAGTTTTTGGAATTGGACTCTAAATTGTCTCCATTCGCTACTTGTGTGATAAATTGTGACCATTGTTGCACAATTTTCAAATCTGCATTCAATAACCAAAACGATCGAAAGGGTGTCTTGACCACGAGCAATACAACCACACGGTCTGAATTACCCCCCCTGCGCAATCAAGAGGGGTACTCAACTGTCACAGCGCAGCTGGCTCGCAAAAAATTTTTTAATTTCTTGGTGTAAGGAATTACTTCGCGCAACCTTTTCTCAAGAAATTTGTGAAGAGTGGTTGTATTGGAATAGTAATCAGATTGTCCATTTTCGGAAGGTGGTTTTTTTCCATTTTTGAGAGTGTCTTCAGGATTGCAAATTTCAACGGAGGAATCTTTCAAGATGATGGCACCTTTTGGTTCCTTATCTTGTTCAGAGGCATAGTAGTAGAGAGTATTTTCGAAAATGACAAAGAGACGTTTTTTCCATCTACATGTCAATTGTATTATGAATCACACCCAAAATGAGTAGTGCACAGAATTGTGTACAATTGGTCATATCATCATCATCATGTGTGTACACAGATTCCAAAGTGTGTGCCCCATGTATAGAATTGTCAATTCCGATCCAATTCGATCGGATCATCCAATTAAAAAAAATTCATATGATTTGAACAAGATGTTTAAAAAACGTACGACTTGATTCTTCCACCCTGTTTCCAAAACCATTCCTTTTTCAATTCAGAGTTTTGTGCAGTCTGAAGAGAAAAGAAGGAAATCTGAAAGTATTGTTTTTTTTGATGTCAAGTCCAAGAATTATACAAAATGATGATGATGAAAACAAATGTTATTTTGAAAATGTAAGAAGGACTATTGGAATGATGGAATGAACTCAACAACCAACCTTTCGATGACGACCTGTTTTGCCCATGAATAAGTTTTTTGGTTTTTTTTGAAGTGTTTGACAAGAGACAACTCGCCTGAAGAGATAAAAAAGGAACCTTTTTCATGGTTACATATGATGGCAAAGGTTCGGTATGATGGAAATTTCAATAAGGAAGTGAGGTTAATGTTTTTCTAATGCATTGTATAAATCATCATCTACAAGGAAGGATAATCAATTATTGTATATTCAAGGAAGAACCAATAATAGAGTCTTTGATCCTTATTCATTATTGGATGATCATGATCACCATTATGTAATTCTTTTTCAATTTTTGAAAAACCCAAACGACTCCTGTCATGAGAATTTCAATAATTCATGAAAAAATCATCTTGTCGGAACGAATGAATGAATCATCCTTTCATCAACGAGGACATCAAGTCCCAAGAGCTGATAATTCCTCATATTCATCCCGACAAATCACCACCATCATGATGAACAAGAAGACTCTAATTTTTTTCATCATGATGATGATGATCTTCGTATTGAATTTTGTGGAGGAGGAAATTCAATTAGTTTCTTCGTACGTGTTCACGTGATATTAGGATCGTATTTATTGAGAATGATTTCAATTATTATGTATTTCAATATATTTGAATGATGATCAATCTTATTAGGCTTAACATTCCATTCAACGGAATTTCTAATGATTTAAAACATTTCATACAACAAGAACATCAATCATTCCGTTACCCCAACTACAATGATAATAATAATAATAATAACAATGATGATTGGAAAGAACGAATGGCACAGGCTCAACTCTTAGCCACTCCCTCCGAACCCAACGATCCCAATTATCTTCCATCCATTTCCAATGGTTATATTGGAACGGTCATTGATAGTGCCGATGTCTTTATGGGTGGAGTGTATGTGGGACAGCAAGTCATTCTCGATCAATTGATTGGTTTTCATTCGAGAAGAGCCCGAATTCCATCCATGATGAACATTCATGTCAAGTTGAATGAAAGTGAAATGGATGGAACGGTTACATTGAAAGGAGTTGGATCAGCATTGGATATGGAACGGGCCATGTATTTGAGAAGATTTGTTGGAATTTCTACAGAACTGGAGGATTTAAAAGTCGAGCAACGATATTATGCTCATCGTGTGTTTCGATCATTGCTGGTACATCAATTAGATGTCGATAATAGGAATGGAAGAAATAATGTTCAGATTGGACTCATGCAAGTGGTGACACCACCAAGTAAGGATATTTCATTTAGTGAGGTGAAATGTCCAATTTCATGGCCGAATATCATGTGTCAAGTTGGAGAGCTCGTTGAATTGGAGACACCAGAATCGGAACGTGTGAAAGTTGCATTTGTGACATCGATAATTTCATCTTCTTTGCCTATACAGGTAAAGGCAAATTCGAGAAGCATTTTCACACATATCACTGCCATTCGATCGACGATTGATTCTGTGGATCCTCTGTTAGAAGCAGCAACAGATTTTATGAAAGGAATTTCAATGGACCCACAAGAATTAATGAATAATCACACTCGAGAATGGGCCGAATTGTGGAAGAGTGGAATTGAGTTAGGTGGAAATGTCTCACTGGCTGCAATGGTCAATAGCACATTGTATTACATGTTAAGTGCTACACGGAAGGATTATCATTGGGGAATATCACCTGGAGGAGGTATGTAGACTTTGATGGTATTGTCATACATCTTATTTTCACACGTTTACATTGAAACGAATATTCATCGAATTTTCAAATCGTTGATTACTTTGGTAACAATTACATGCATGTAACATGAAATATAATTGTGAAATATAACATTGCCCATAGTTGCAACTAATTCATATAATGGGCTCATGTTTTGGGATCAAGAATGCTTTGTATTACCTTCCCTCGTTTACTTGTATCCAGAGTTGGCTCATGGTCTCATTGAGTACAGATTTGAGAGACTTCAGCAAGCCCTACACCATGCTCAAAGATATGGTTATGCTGGTGCCATGTATCCTTTCCAATCAGGTAAGTGGAGGATATCCTATGGAAATATGTTAACGTAGTGAAATTTGTCCATATTATTTCTATCATTACTACAACATGCAATATTTGAAAAATTCTTGATATTAGGATACAGTGGAAGAGAAGTAGATTTAATTGCACTATTTAATGAATTGGAACAGCACATCACAGGAGACATTGCTTTTGCTCTTCAATTGTATTGGCAATTGACCAAAGATTTGAATTGGCTTTCCACACGTGGCTATCCAATTGCTTCTGAAATTGCAAAATTCTGGGCAAGTCGTGTCACTCGAAACACGTTTGGACTCTACGAGATTCATAGAGTGGTTGGACCGGATGAATTTGGAATTGGTTTTCCATGGTACAGTGGTGTGGATAATAATGTCTTTACCAATGCTGTTGCTCAAATTTCACTTCGATTTGCAAATAAGGCAGCACGTGCTCTTGGAAAGCAAGACACTCCATTATTTGATGCAATTGCAAATAACATGACCATTCTGTTCGATGAAGTCAATCAGATTCATCCAGAATATGATGGCTTTCCAAAGGGAAATATTTATTTCATGGAGTATGTCAAACAAGCAGATGTCGTCTTGCTAGGTATGTATATATCATTCAAGAATGAGATGATGACACAAACTCGTTTCACAATGTTGTGATTTCAAAATTCATAATTTTCAATGGAACTGTACATGGCGTGAACAAACAGGATATCCTCTCATGTTCCCAATGCCACCCCATGTCAGATACAATGACATTCGATATTATGAAAAATATATGTGGTCAGAAGGACCTGCAATGACCTATTCCATGCACACGATAACCTATTTGGGTAAGTGTTCAATATGATTGTCTAGTTTTTGATACATGGCTGCTGTATGTGACATTTTATGACAGATTTGAAAAATTATTCATTGGCTGGAGAAGCCTTCAGAAGATCTCTTCTTAATATTCATCCTCCATTTAACATCATTTCAGAGACACCAGATCCTTATAAACATTTTCTAGATATGGGATCTTTTAACTTTTTAACTGGAGCAGGTGGATTTTTACAGAGTGTTCAAAATGGTTATGGAGGTTTAAAAGCCTACGATGATTACTTGTTACTAAATCCACAACCATTCACTCAACTCAATGTGACAACAATGAAATTACGAGGCGTACATTATGTAGGAGGAAAATTTGATTTATGGTTTGATGGAACAAAGGCAACCATTACAGTGTCACAATTACCAACCCATCGATCCTCCTTCACCATTGAAGATTCTTTTGATCTAAGAAGCAAATTGTTGTGAATCAACAAGTTTCCTTTATTCCTCCAGCAAAGATTTTTTAATGGTAGTCCTTACATTGAGAATTCAATGGATCAACTTGATTGTATAAGGCTTCTTTTTTTAATGAGCCAATTCAGGAATGAAGATCTTTTTCTCGTAAGAATTTGAAATTTGAAATTTTTCAAAAACAAAAGAAAAATATTTTTTCACACTCAACCATTTTTCCGATTTTCATCACAACGCCTGAATTAAAATTATTGTTGGATCAAGGCACTATAATATATTATGAGATTTACCAAACGAGATATTTCTCGGCTTCTCTTCAAGAACGTTTCTCCCTTTAAGCTCATTCTTCATGGAATTTGTATCGGGATTTGTTTATTGCCTGCCATTGCAGTGCTCATTGTCGGATTGGTAGTTTTTATGACATCGCCGAGTGATAATATCACCTCTCCAGCCACATGCATCATTCTTTCTAAATTACAATGTATTACCAATAACAAGAACAACAATCTGGTTCATCATCACGAGAGGAGAGTCATTCATTCTCATCACCATCAAGAAGAAGAAATTCATACATTTTCATCATCATCAGAACGAAAATTATTGGCTCAACCACACCACAAGGCTTCTTCCCTCTCTCAATCATCATCATCATTGTTCGTACACTCCTCTCATTC
>NW_025407910.1:0-21270 GCF_003324165.1 Naegleria lovaniensis
GAAGAATGATTCAAAATAAAATGTAAGGACATGGGGTAAATCTTTTGAAACACCTCCAAATGCATCAATTCTAAATAGTCTTGGGGCCACTTGTTCAATCCAATTTCATCTTTCAATTCGTAGAATCTTCTCTTAACGGTTGAGAGAGAACATCCGAGAATTTGAGAAGCCTTTTGTTGAGTCAGATGGAGCACTTGGAGCATTTCGTGTTTGGTGATGGAAGAAACAGCTCTTCGTTGAGCTCGTTGTTGTTTGAGATGAGAAGAGCAGGTGGTTGAGTGATTGATATGGAAAGTAGGGACATTGGGTTCATGATGATTTTGAATGGATGAAGTTGTTGTGGTTGCTGTAGGTGTGGTGGATCCACCCTCCCACAATCCAAAACCATACACGTACTGAGTATTGGGCGTAAGATTGCTGGCACCATTATTGTTGGATGATGACTTGTTGTTGGAATTACCATTCTTATTGGCCTCGGCTGCCAGCAAATGTTTGTATTGATACTTTCTCTTAATGACCTTCTTTTTGGAAGAGGAAGACTTCTTTGCAATTTTAGAGGGTGGAAGATGGTGAGTGTTGCTGGTGGTTGTGGTTGCAGCTTGTTGGATGTCGTTCCCCAATGATGGACTTGTTGATTCTGCTCTTGCGGATGAGGAGGCTGATCGATGGAGAGTTGGATTGTATTCTTGGGTCCTGTTCAACTCAGCTGAATTATAGGGATGATATCTCTTTCCATCATCAAGCACCTCCTGAGGATGAATCGATACCTGTTGTTGTTGTTGGCATTTAGGATAATTCAATGTTCCGTTGTTGCTCATCCGTATTCTGTCATCATGATGACTTTCATAACCTGAACTTGGATACATGACACTTGTTGAGTAGAAGGAATGATGCTCGGTACAACCCGATGGAGATGAATACTCATTGTATGGCTGTGAGGAAAACTCCTCTCGTATGGGTATCTTGTATGGACGAGCTCCATGGATCAATGGTTGTTCTTGTTGGTATTCTTGCAGGACCTCTCTTCTATGACTCGAGAGATTTACATTCTGGGAAGATGCACCGAATCGAGTCAAAGATGCATACATGTTGGGTCGAGGTGAGGAATAATGGTGGAATTTGTTGCTTGGATTGCTGTTCTCTTGATTGGTAATTGGAATGACAGAGGAGGTTGTGTTCGTCATCAAGAGAACTATGGTAATGAATGATCACGAAGAAGTATTGAATCAAAGAATCGTTTAGTAGGTGGTTCTATTAGTAATGGCGCTTTGTATGAAAGGTTCGTCTCTGTGAGTAGTTGTTGAGTTTGAAAGTCAATCAACAACCGTGAAGGAGATGGCGTTGTTTTTGTTTTTGTTGAGATGCAATTTGTGGTGGTGTCTAGAGGGTGAAAGTAATGTTCTGAACAGAGATGTCTTGTGTGGTTGTGAGTGCAGGAGTTGTTGTCCTTTTCAAGAATGCATGTCCGTTTGCATATGTGCTTGTCGTTTAAGGATGGCATTTGACAGCTTCTGACACCTGCGTAATGTCAGCGTAGCGAAAATGGCGTTGTGATTGCGGCCTAATAACTGGCGTTCCCAACTACCACTTCGCTGGTGTAACATTCCTTTATTTGGTTCATTCGGGCTACGTCTCAGTGTTTTTGTTACATTAGCTTTTTGTTGTTCGCCCAGCAAAAGCTGCTTTGTCTTTGTTGAAGGACAAAGGCTTCTGCTGGAGCTATAATGAATAATAAAACGACTTGAGGTATGTTGTTGTGATTAGAAAAATACGGTGTAATTGTGGTCGGAAGAAATAAATAGGTGAACAATTTTAAACGTGTTCCAATTTTTGGACGAACTTTTTTTGTGATGAAAAATGCTTGACATTTTATTGCATGTCTTGAGACGAAGCCACCACCTGGCTCAGCTGGGAATACGAAACGAGGTTTTTTGTTTTCTTTGCAAATACGTAAAAAGGAGGTGACAACAACTGATAATTTCCAACAATCACAGCAATTTGTTTTTGATAAAGCTTGGTGCTGGTTGTTGATGAAAATTGTCCAATTAATTTAAATTTGAATGGATCCGTCTGATTTGGTGCCACAAATATTTTAAATGAGTTAATTGGTTCAGAATGTCGAGATGCATTTTCATTGTTCTCATTGAAATTGCGAACCTCTACGGTTGCATTGCTCAAAGAAATATGATTAGTCTTAATTTCAAATTCTACGGGCTTTTTAAGCAAAAATGCCGCAATATGATTTTGAGCATGAATTAATGAGTCGTGTGTTTGAATAATGGTAAAACTGATGTCGTCGGTTAATGTAAGTCGTTCTGTTAAGTTTGGCAAAACTTCACTTGTTTCAATATGGAAAACAGGAAGTGAAATGTTGTAGTAATTGGAAATGCTTGTCTCCATGAAATCGGTGGCAAATCCGGCCCTATAGTCATGTCTTGACTGATGGTATGATTGACGGATGGAGTTGACACGATGTTGTAAACATCGCAATTGTAAGTCTTTCGCACAAATTAAATCTTGATCTGTAAAACTATAAGAAATGGATGTCACGCTTTCTCTAGCTTGCTTTCTTTCATTATTAAAGTCAACAAATTGTTTTTCAGTCATTCTCATCAAAATTTGTTGGTTAATTTGACTAGGGGCATCACAATATTTCCTCTTTCTATCGTTATTGTATGAAAGATATACACATTCTTTTTTCACTAATTTGATTTTCATGTTTGAGTAACTTCTATGATAGTCCAATACTGTGGTTCTTTTTGAATAATCACGTGACTCTCCGAAAAATCCTTCAAGAGAACGTGTTCCCAATAAAGACAAATCAAAAACTGCATCTTGTGGAATAATTCTGATCAATTTCTGAATTGTTTTGATGTTATGGATAATGATGTTTTTTGTGAGGGTTCCGGATAATGTAAAATTATTATTCTTATTGGAAATAATGACGTCTTGGAAAACGGTATCCCACTCATTCAAATAGTCCAAATTTTCCTTAAGAACTTGCAACACTTCGTGCAAATTGTGTGAAGATGTTCCATCATGATTTTTGTCATCGTAAACATGAAATAAATCATGTATCGCTTTTAAGTACTTATAGAATCCTAAATATCGATAGTTGGTTCTCTCGTTCAATAATCGTAATTTTTCAAGTAACTGTAAATTGCATACATCACGTAATACATCCTCAGATTGATCATCATATTTGATAAACGAGCTCCGTTTAACTATTTTACACCACTCTAAAGGTTGTTGTCTATATATTTCATCGAGTGTGTTCAATTCAAATCGTTGTAAAATAGAACAAGAAATTTTGGTGACAGCTATGTCTTGATTGCTAAAATTTGCCACACACACTTTACCAATGTTAGTATGAAGGGTTTCACTCAACAACGTAACACTTAATTCGTTGTCATTGCTGCTATGATAGAAAGAAATGCCTCCAGAGTTAAAATTCCGTGGTTCTTTTTCTTTCCATTCAAATGAAATTGTGTCTTTGTCATTCACTATGAAGGAAAGTGGTATGTTGGTCGCTTGTGTTCTTTGAATAACAATTTTCATCAAATGGCAACCGTTTCCGTTGTCGTTGGAAGAAATACAAGCAGAGGAATGGCGTGCAATTTGAAGGTTTGGAGCACCTACTTTAGTGGCAACCGGATATAATTTTGGTCTCCCATTAATTGCATTCCTCATGTTTTTGCAATGGTGACTGTAGCAAAAATGATGTAGTTCATTTGGGCTCGATGTGAAATATTTGTAATTAGCAGACCCTGCATCTGACACAGTACAGACGATGTTTCGAGTATATGTGTCACGAAATTCAGAAATCGTGTCTCTAATGGTTTGTTCAGTTTCAGTAGTGCATACTTTGAAGTTTCCAGGAATTCGAACTTCACCGTTAATACTGCAATATAAAGTTTGAACAATTTTTTCAGCTAAAAAACCCTTGGGTGGAAAATTCGGACTCTGAGCTAGTGCAGTACAATCACTAATCTTCAATGGACCTTCATTGGCACCGTATACAAGCCCAAGCTTGGTATTGATTCCTAAATGCGGTGTTACATCTACTGCATCAATTTGAACAAGACCAAAATTTTGATTTTCAATAACCTTCATTTTTTCTACTAGCTTATCAAAGTCATCTTTGTCTAGTTTAGTATTCCCTTCTCCATATGATGCGGTGTGAAAATGATGGTCGAGTGTGGATGAACAAGGTAGGACTAAGTTACATCTTTCAGAAGAGGGTTCAAATTCTTGTCCTCGTTTCAACCCTCTCGCCAATGCTTCATACGCATTGTATCCCATGATAACCAATAAATCTTGAGCAAAACAAAGAACAGATGGGCTCCATCTATGGCCTCTACTGTCTTTGCAAATTAATTGTGAAAAAGCATCACGAAGATATGTGAAAAAGAAAGTTCGAGGTACTAATTTGCGACTACCTAACACCTGAAAAAACAATTTTTTCAATTCTTGAATATCCTCATCAAATATATCACATTCCGAATAATAACTATCATCATCGTTATTTTGTGATTTAAAATCAGCATGGTCTACAAAATTATGAGAGATGGTGTCGGACTTGGTATTTACAATTGATGAGTGTGTTGGAATAAATTTGTTGTTAATTAGTTGTTGCAGCATGTAATACGGTGCTGTTTGTTCTTTTGTTGAATATGACAACGTGATGTAGTCTTCAGCAAAACCATGATCCAGGATTTTATGTAATTCAATAACGCCGACATTTTTTTCTGGTTCGAGTAATTTCATGATGGTTGAACTAGAATAACGTTGTGACGTTGTTGAGGTTTGAGGTGGGTCTTCGCAAGCTGTACTTGTTTTGGAGTGTTTACGTTTTTGACGAATTCGCATCAGCTCGTCATGACACTCTTTCAATTTCAAATAGCCTTGAAAATGTAGTTTGTTGATCCATTCTGATGTTAACTCTTGATTTTGTCTTTGATTTTGAAATTTTGGGTCAGAGTAAATGTTATAGATAGCACTATCCTCGTCCGGGTCAATGCAATCAGTAACATATTGTGCAATCTTTGTTGAATTGTCAACCTGGAATTTGCAACAGTATAGAACAAATGGGACTCGTTTGTTGTGTGTGATGAGGTATGAGAAATATAGTTCGAGATGGCGATGGATGGTATTAAAATCCTTGCGATGAAATCCACATTGATCAATAATATCTTCTATTAAATGTTCGACATTAATATATTGATGGACTGCGAATAGCATTGTTTTGATGGCAACATGATATTCCGGTCTCAACAGACCGACAAAGGCGTTTCGTTCATGTTTTAACATTTTTATTGAAAAAACCTCCAGCAAACACCAGAACAAAACTTCGACAGCCTGCTCGACCTTTTTTAAAATGGTTAGGATTCTAAAAAATAAAGTGCTTTCCAAATGCTATTGTAACACTATTTCTGGGAGTTGGGAACGCCAGATTTTAACGAAACCAATTTTGTACAGGTCTTTAGAATTTCTCAATTAATTATTGAGTACTTGTTATACGTTCAAAATTATTTATCCACCAAAAAGTAAGTGATTGTGTTGAGAGTTGGTCAATGTAACGCTTGTACAAGAAAAGAAATAGAAGCGAATGTGAAAACAATCATCCAAGATTTTGAGGAGGCTAAACTGAGCTTAGTGAAAAAGTCGGAGGAAGTAGCATATTTAAAGAAAGAACTGAAACGAAAAAAGAAAGCGCTTTATGCTTATGAATGTGTGTTCGGAACCAATCCGGAAAAAGCCAGAATTTTATTGATGTCACAAAGCAATCCAAGTCAACCCTTACCTCAAACACAACCTCAACAATCGAGTTCTCGGTCTGAAAGAGAAGAAACTTTTGGTGAACTACGGGGTGATATTAAACGTATGCAAGAAGCGTTATTCTCACAACTAGAAAACACAATAGAGAAAAAACAAAGTCAGCTTGAAAAAGAAAATCAAAAGAAGGTAAGTGCTGAACGGTTAGAAATAATCGATCACTTTATTGGTTTCAGTTGGACTATTTTCAAAACGAGTTTGAAAAATTTACAGAAAGCTTTAAAAAGCAACAAGAAAATTTATACTCTACCATAGCAAAGTCCGTGACTAAGTTTACAGAAAGTGACACCTCCCAAAATGCTGATTCAGCGAGTAGAGATGAATTTCTTCAACTGTCTACTCATATTCAAAACCTTATTCAACAAAACAATCAACAAATGCTCACCTCTTTCGAAAGAAAACTGAACGATCTCTCTGCATCTACCAAGCAAGTGAAGAAAGCTGAAAATGATCTTGAAGTTGTGGAACTAAAGAAAAAGTTGGACACGGTGATGAACGTATTGCAAGCCAAGCAAATGGAACAAGTAAAACCGGTAGAGGTTGTGGTAAACAAAATGAGTCGAGTGGAATCGACCCCAGCACAAGAAGAAACAATCGTTGTTAAGGCCAAGCCAAAACATGAAATTGTGAAA
Organism: Naegleria lovaniensis; assembly: GCF_003324165.1. Lineage (NCBI taxonomy): Eukaryota > Heterolobosea > Eutetramitea > Acrasida > Naegleriidae > Naegleria > Naegleria lovaniensis. The sequence continues at coordinate 6,468 of NW_025407910.1, forward strand.
AAAGAGGAGCCCGTCGTTGTTGCAGTTCAAAGAAAGGAAGAGCCTCCCAAGAAAGAAAAAGTAGATTTTAAACCAAAAGAGCCAAAGAAAGAGCCAATGAAGGAACCAGTCAAAGCCCAACCTATGGAAGTTTCAAAACCAAAGGATGAACAAAAAGACCCTCCTAAATCAAGTGTAAGATCGACATCTCCACCAACGAAAAATGCAACGATAGTGGAGAGCAGTTCAAGATCTTCTGTCGTCATTGAACAACCTAAAGCGGTGAATGCTCAACCCGTTTCAGTTCCAAAGCCACTAGAAGATCCAAAACCACAACCACCCATATCACATCCATCAGAAGACGAAAACGATCATGATCAAAGTTACACAACAACAACAACAAGTGAGACATCAGAGACAACCAATACCACGGCAACGAGCATTGATGTTAGCACCCTAGGTCTTAAAGAGAGAATTTACAGAGATATTGAGCTTGGGAAAGTATTTGAAGAATTTGATGACAACATTGCATATCAACATGAAGAGGACAAACCCTGGCTTACTTCCAAATTTAAACAAAATCCAATCTTTAGAGATTTACAAAAAACAGAAACACAAACGCTGGTTGATCACGAATTACATGTCAGAGGAATTGATTCCGATCAAAAAGGCATGTCTGAATCAGAATATGCTCGTGGTTTAAAGTCACTCCAAAAAGAACGTGATTCTGTAGTTAAAAACAATCCCGATCATTTGGTAATTATGAATGCTTTGAGAGAAAAAGTCGACAATATTGTGGCTGAATCAAGCAAGAGTATTCATCCTCAAGTGGCTTTCAGTCAACACATTGATGACATTATCAACAAGATACAAAAGATGAATACTTTTGATGAAGAGAAGAGAAAACTTCCATTAGAAACTCCAAAGACACCTCAATCACCATTCCCAGTAGTAGGAGTCAAAGACGATTCTGAGGACGACGAAAAGGACACACCCACTGTTAAAATACCTCAAAAACGTAATACTGATATTCACAAGTCAGAGAATGTTGTAAAAACAATGGCGGGTGCCTTAATGCAGGAAGCTCTCAAAAAGAAGAAGGAAATGGATGAAAAGAAGGAAAAACCAGTCACTGCGCTCGATGCATCCAATAGTAAACAGAACCAAATTGAAGAACAGAAAGAGCGGAGAGTGGACCAACAAACTACTCTCAAATCGATGGATTTCACAAAGAACGTTAGTGATGACGAGCAAGAGGAAGCTAAGAGTGTGAACAATACAAAAATTATTGAAGCTGAATTTGAGGATGAACTCATTGAGGATGATCATGAGATCATTGGCTCGACGGTGTATGAGGAAGTAGGACATGGAGATGAAGATGACTCCCAATACACGTATGAATATGAAACTGCAACGGAACAAGATCCAAATGAAACCAAGCGAGGGGATGTTACAGTTCAGGAGGAGGAAATGGATGAATCTTTTGTAAAATCTTTGAAGAATAAGGATACCATTCAGACCTTCTCAGCTGTCGACGAAGATTCTGATATTTCTGAAGCACGTGTTGGCGGCAATCAGCAGCCATTTAAGAGCGCACCCAACCTACAGAAAGCTAGTACCCACTTGGAACCAGAAGAAGAGAGCACAGTTACGAAAGTGGTAAGCAAAGTTTCAAAGCTGAAAGCTCACTCCAGTGATGAAGACGACAGCGATGATGACGACTTACCATTCACAAAAGGAAGTTCATCTCTGACCAACGCTGCTCTTGGCAACAAGTTTAAAAGTTTGAACAACATGTGGGAAGACATGAACAAGAAGAAGAATGTATCGGTGGATGACAGTTTGGATTTACCTGGGTCTGACGACTTTGATATTTCGTCATTCAAGCAACAGGTTCCTACTTCCAAAAACACTGCACGTGCTGGCGCCTCAATGCTTTCGTCAGATGTTTCTGGTTTTATTAAAACGCTTAAAGAGGAGGAGGACGATTTAGACACCGAAGAGCTGTAGCTCGTACGAATAAAAAAAGCATATTGCAGAATTTGCACAAATATTTACTTTTTCCTTTTCAAGTTGAGCTGCACCCACCCATAAAATACGTTCCAAAATTGAAAATACATTCAAAAGAAATGAAATCTCTTCCCTTCATCGTAAAATCGATCTTGATATTTGTGTTTGTGATCATTCTTGCTTCGATTTTCTCTACTGTTTCGTGCCAACGTGCAATGAAGCAGGAAGAGTTGATTAAGCAAGTCAAGCAAGAAGGAAAAGAATTGCCAACTAAACCAAATCTACCTCGTCATATTATGGATTGTCCATTAAACCTGGAACACTTTCCTGAATACAAAAAATGTTACAACACTCCCCTACACTTTTAAAATTTGTGTTGTTGTAAAATCAAGAAATAAATAAGATTTTGTGCCATGGATTTGAATGTTACCATTTTCTCAAACTTCCATTCATGTTACACTGAAACCTATCGCTAATCAACAATTTTATAGCTCTCATGTATATTTGGTGTTCCTACTCGGAATTCTAGAGGCCCATTATACATTAAGAGCCGATCCGCATCGTTATCCCAATTGAATAAAGCCGGTCCACAATTGTCTCCAAAAGCGTTGAGTTCGATAATTTTCACTAGTCTCTGCTCTAAATTCAAAACAACAAAATCCACACAACAATCATCCAATGGAAGAATTTTCGAAAATTGATTGTCAAACCTCTCAACAATAATATCCTTAATTTTTTTCCATTCATCCATTGTAACTTGAGGAAAATAAGATGTACTAAAATACTGAGACATTGTAGTTATTTTTCGGTTCCTCACAAATGTTCGCACCTCCCTCCATATTGGTAAATCAGTCCATTCTCTAACCACAATTTGTATCGGCATTTCATCTGGAATGTGGCCACTTTCGGAAATGCTTTGCAACATGATTGATAAATCAACATGAGATCTATAACTTGTGCTCATTAAATTAATGAATTCCTTTCCAGAAGTTACTTTCATACATTTTTGAGCACATATTTGTGAGATGGCGGATTGATACTTGTTATTCTTGATCTTCAAGTCTCCATTTTCTTGATTTTCCATTTCCAAGTTGTATTTTTCATGAAACTCTAATACCATTTCATGGACCATTCCTTCATAGTTTTTAGCTCTAAATGCAGCGTCTTTAGGAGATCTATGACTGAGTTTCACGAATGCAGAGCCTAAAAACGTATTGCTATGAATAATTCTGTCAATTTTTTCTGATAGTCTATTAAGTGTTTCTTCATCGTCCTCATTGACAGTACTTGATCCAAAAAACCATCGCTCATACTCTTTAACAACAGCTTTCGCCTCATTAAAGGTCAAAGATAGAAATTTTGTTTTAAAAGTATGATCACCTAGCTGGGTCATCCAGTTTTTACAATCTGTCAATTCTATATAGATGGATAAACTATCTGTAACAAATTGTTTTTTGTCTATCGTCACAAACCAATTATCATTATTGCTTGACTGTTGAGAATAATCTTGTGCCAGGTATGGGAATGGAATCATTATCTTCAACAATGTAAAAGTTGCGTCTCTCAGTGGATAAAAATAAGAAAATAATAAATACATTATAAAAGGAAGGAACCAGTCCAACTCTAATAGCTTGGCTTTGATTGAGCATAGATCAATTAGTCTAAATTCAGAAAATATGGAAACAAAAAGGAGTATGAAATCTGTCAATAACCTGAGCTGGTCAAGGGAAGGATTAAAATAAATGTCCAAAAATTCTTCCATGACCTGATGAATCCAAAATTGTTGTTCATGGTCATGCTTTTCTCCGGTAATTTCACACAAATGAATAAATGGTGAATTAGAGCGTGGTTTTGTGGTGATGTGCTGAATAAAACACATAACCGTGATGTTTTTCTCGTGTTCGTCTGAAAGTGAATTAATATCTCTCCAAACTTTGAGTACATCCCCAAGATCTGACATATTATCTATAGATGTGTTTTGGTAACATTGAAACTCTCCAAGCCTGTATTTAATTGGATACTTCGGAGATGGTGTCTGAGTTTCTTCTAACGTTGATGATTGATCCAATGTGTCCTCTTCCTTGCCAAGAGACAATTCTGGAAGAAAATCGAATAAATCTCCTGTTTTTCCACTAGAATTGCTATTGGCAACTTGTTGAAATTGGGAAGCATCAAGACTCCTTAATTCTTGGATCATTTCTTTCCATCCAGGTCTGAAAGAATACTCTCCATCTCCATCCGAGAAGTGTAATTTCATAAAATCCTTCATAAACTTTTCATAAACAATCATTTGATCCAATCCCATATGGGGAGAGATCAGTAACCGAGTCATCCAATGAAAGGCTTGATCGTTCCTGAAAAGAAAATATTTCGTTGAGCGATGATGATGGACGCAGCTAGGATGATGGTACGGGCACATTTTTTCATCATGGAAGCCTTTCCTGCAGGCAAAATAGCAATCCTCTCGAGAGGGCAGTGTAATGGAAAGACGGATCATCAGAAGATCAAGTAGTAGCTCACTCTCGGGTGCATTCTCTGACAGCAGAAATGTCTTGTAACAAACTCCCAGAAAAATAACAACACATGTTACTTCTACTAACCCATCATAGAAGAATCCATGATGAGCATGATGCACGTGTGTGTGATTCAAAAACAAAATCACTCGTGACATTCTCACATTCACATTGGATGTATGGTTGTTTGAATCCATTGTCATCTGGACCACATGTCCACAAGCAACCTTATGGATCCTCCTCCTATTCCATCATCCTTTCAAAAATTAATATTCTCCTATCGGGATTATTATACCTGATCATTTGGATGCCAATACTTTCATTATATCTTCACAGACATCAAGATACAGAAAATTATCATTTTCGAAGGTCCGTCGGCAATGATTCATGGTGGAGTAGCGGCAGTAGTAGTAACAATGTTTTTGCTTTGGTACAGTCAAATGTGGACTGGAACCAAGCAAGTGATAATGGTGGTGGACCTTTCAACAGAACCATGATGATCCATTCATCAACGACTCGTCGAAAAACAACCTCCAAACAACAGCAACAACAACTCTCTCATTTCGCTTGTTACCGTGACAATTTTACAAATTTTGACCTTGTCTTTCATGTCGGAAATAATGAAACTGTCGAAAAAAAAGGACATTTTCACACAATGACTGGCCTCTTTCAATACATCTCATATATCATGTTGGAGGATTCAGACCAATATACATGTCTCAGGTATAACATGACAGTTTTTATTACAAGTGATATTGTAGAAGAACTAAATCATCGAAACACAGTGTGTGGAAATACCATTCCCAGTTTTGATGCTTCAAAAAGTATTGTCAGAGTATTTATGAATATTAGAAGTGAAAATTCTGAGGACAAGAAAGTATTGCAATGTTCAAGTGATAATCCAGTATTTCTCTTTGATTCAGCAAGTATTGCATTTTTAACCTTCTCTCACATGAGTCTCAAGGAAATGATGATTCGACCTGTAACAATCACCAATTCCATAATTACGAGCTCGGTCATTCAACTGTTACATGGTATTGATGAAGCTGGAATTTCAGATACCAAGCTTGTAATTACTCAAACAAAAGCGTCTGAGGTTGGAATTTTAACATTACATAATGTCACCATGCATTCTGGATCCATGTCTATAAGTAATTGTGCTAAAATTCATTTTGAATTTTTTTATTTCCGTGAAGATGTCACACTAGACGTGATACCCATTTTAAAAGTCTCAAACTCTGAGACCTTTTACGTGGCATGGTCCACATTCATATTTGGAGACTATTTTTCTATTCAAATGGAAGCAGTCATTGAGGCAATATTTTTCAGCTGTAAATTTGATTTTATTCATTCACCGAATTCTCCTTTAATTTCTTCATCCGAGTATGGAATGGTGGGAAATTTATTATTTAGGTTTTATTTAATTGGGTGTTCTTTCAACAACAGAAATCATGATCATGGATGGCTCAAGATCATTAGTGCAGGAGTGACAAATATTGAAAATGTCCATGTTGCAAATAATACGTGCAGCAAGGCTGAAGGAATTTTTTATTTTTATTTATGCCAAACCATTTACATATCAGATTCCTTATTCACGAATAATACGGCCAAGCACAGTGGTAGTTTGTTATTCCTAAGCTCTAAAACGTTCCATGTTTTGAATACTAAATTTATTGACAATAACTCTGTAAAAAGTGGTGGAGCAGTGACCGTGCTAGAATGTCACAATTCTGCACAATTAACATTTAAGAGGACGTTATTCATTCGTAACGCGGCAAATAATGGAAATGGAGGAGGCATTGCTATCATTGATACGAAATCATTTGTCATCATTTCAGATGTAATCATGTCACAGAATAGAGCTACTCTTGGAGGTGGTGCTATTTATTGCAACAATGTCACCTACCTCTACATTTCGAAATCTCAATTTGATTACAATGTTGCTCATCACCATGACAATGACGAAAAGTGTATCACAACGTCATTTTTATCAGGTGGAAGCGGAGGAGCCATGTCTTTGTTTCAAACCCCTTTGGAAATGACTGACGTCAAACTGATAGCAAATAAGGCAACTAGGGGTGGAGCACTTTTTGCAACTTCTAAAGCCCTGATGTACGTTACTGAATTTACAAATAATGTGGCATTGGTTGCAGGAGGTGCATGTTTCTTTGTCAAAAATTCCTCACAAGTATATCAATGGGACGTATTCATGCAAAACAATCAGGCCACAGTTTATGGACAAAATACTGCAACTCCCATCTCCACTTTTTCTCAAGAGGTGCTGGAACCAATGGCGAACAATGGGAAACTAGTGTTGTATCCTGGAGCAACATTGGTGTTAAAATTTACGGACATGTACGACCGTAACAATAATTTCATACCGATCATGTATGAATGTCCAATATCCTCCATTTCAGATAGCCGTTTTTATCTTGTGAGCAATAATTCACATTTTGAAAGTAATGTGATTTATTTCACATTAAGGATTGCGAGTCGTGTTGAAATTAATATAGATGAACATCCTGTTGATACTGAAATTTTGATCAGTTTCACAGAATCAGAAACGACTAATATCAGCGTGACCATTGGCCCTTGTCCCATGGATTATATCATTAATGATGGACAGTGTGAAATGGGGTTTCCACTTTCCAAAGTCATTCCTGGAATAGTTGTTGGCTCCATTCTACTCTTATTGGTTGGAATTATATTAGGTTCATGTATGTGCTCTGCATGTGCTTTCAGTGTTTGGAGAATTTTTAAAAACGCCAGAAGCTTGTACGTGAGACAACAGTCAGAAAGGGAAATTGAAGAAAAATTACTCAATTACGATGTTTCATTCTCTCATTATGGATCTCTAAATTCTGATACATCTTCTACCATTGAAAAGAATACTCATTATGTCATTCCTGTGACTGAGTTGAAAATTGAAAAGAAAATTGGAGAAGGAGCAAGTGGAAGGTTTGTAATTGAATGTTGTTTGAGAAACAGATGAATTCCAAAACTATTCTACAAAATTAGTGTGTACAAAGCAAAATATAACATGATGGATGTTGCAGTGAAAACGATCATTAGGAAAGATGATACTCATCAAGATTTTGAAAAAGAAGTAATGCTACTGGTTAAGCTTAGACATCCAAACATTATTTGTTTTTATGGAATTTGTATTTCAGAAAGCCAACTCTGTATTGTGGTCGAGTTAGGTCAAAATGGAAGTTTAGAACAAATGATAAAAGATATACGAAAAGGAAAAATTAAGAAGAAGTTTAGGGACAAACTCAAAATATTGATTGGTGTTGCAAATGGAATGAAATATTTGCACGGACTGCAACCTCACTATTTAATCCATAGAGATTTGAAACCTGCTAATATTATTTTAGATCAATCCTACACACCAAAGGTATGTCTACAAAAATGTTGATCATGAAACATGTCATATTGATCGATCAATATTTGTATTTAAGGTTTGTGACTTTGGGTAAGTGTCTATTTTCATTATCAAGACTTGTTGTACATTGACCATTATAATGAATACTAAAGATTGAGTCGTGTTGTATCCATGAATACACAAACAAATTCCTTGACAGGAAATGTTGGTACCCTACTCTACATGTAAGTCTTCTTTTTTCATTGAATTCAATCTTTTAATTTTTACACACACTTCATGAAAAGGAGTCCTGTAAGTGTTGAAACTCACCATTAATGAACTGCTATAACAACAATTTCTTTAATAATGATAGGAATTAATCTTGGAAGAAGATTCTGAAACGAACAAGCTTGCACGAGAAAATGCAACAAAAATTGATGTCTACTCCTATGCCATTATCATGTACGAATTATTCTTTGAGGAAACTCCTTACTGGAATGAAGATAGTGAAAAAATTAATTACTTTCATCATTGCAATAGCGATCAAAAGAAAGTGAAAGCATTCAATCTTTTATATCAAGTTGCTAATCATGAAAAACGTCCTCTCATTCCATTCAAAGATCATGAAGAAATGAAACAGTGGTGTGAAAAATTTATGGTCCATGACAACACTTCTAATGAAGACGTGTTCATTGGAGTGGACATGTATGTGAAACTCATGCAACAATGTTGGTCCTCAAATCCCACAGAAAGACCTTCATTCGAGAGAATTATGCACAAGTTGACAGAGATTTATAATTTGGAATTTTAGAAGAAGTGTTTGCGTGCCAATACCTTCAATACCAGCTGTTCAAATATTTGTTAAAAAAAAGATAAAAAAAATTCCTTCTTTTATCATACATTCAATCGGCCATGTCCTCTTCAACGAGCAGTAGTAGTAGCGGCAACAACATGAGTAGCTACTCAAGTGCAGACAATTATTTACACCTCCTTACATCTGTAAATCCAACCGATTTCATCTGCACATCGGAACGTGCTTCTCAAATTGTAAAATTATTTTCGGAACACTATCTACCACTTCCCTTCTCCTCCAATGAAGACAAGTCTGATCTAACAGAAGAAACCACTCTAATCCTGCTTGTTCCATATTTTATTGGTTTGGCAACATTACAAATTAGGCAAGAACGAAGTCCTAATCAACCCTTCGATATGGAAGCACACAAAAGGATTCGGACTATTCAACTGAAACAAGCCAAACAGCAATTTATCCATTTTTTAAATTTAGTGGTACAATATGAACAACTGAATGATGAATATTTATCTTGGGTTCTTCCTTTCACAATGCATGATGATGACGAGGAGGAGTTACAACAAGTCAAGAAAAAACAAGACGAATTTCAAAAATTAATGAGTGACAGAAATCAAATGATACTGAGAATGAAATCAAAAACCTTTCTCGAGAATAATTTATTTTTAAATTGTGAAGCATTATCAGATATGGAAATTTCAAATTTATTGACGGAGCAAACAGATGAAATCACCAATGAACACAAGCATCAAGTTTCTGATAAAATCAAAAAAAGAATGCTTCCTATCAGAGAATACATTCAATTTTGCGTATTGGACACTATTGAACAGCTTTCATCCATCAACAGAGAAGAACAAATGCTAGCGGCTACATCACAGGCCCAACAACAACTTAACAGACCATCACAACAAGTCAATAGCAGTGGTAGTAGTGGAATTTCACACCTTAAAGCAACTTCTATCAATGATATTTTGTCCAATAGGTCACAACTTTCGCAAATGGGGTACAACATGGTACTTTTACCGAATGCCTCAAGTGATAAAGCCCAGAAGCAACACAAGCAAGGAAATAATTATTTACAACGTACTGCCGCTTCAAATTCGGCGTCACAAGGTGTGGCTAGCTCTGCATTCAGCTCATACAATACACAAAGAACAATCCGAGAGAACATGAAGGATAAGGTTTTCGGTAGCTATGTTCCACCTCCAACCATGTCCATTGAAGAATTCGCTAGACAAGAAATGGAAGAGCTACATCAAAGACATGAACGAGAAAAACTGCAAGCTCAACAACAAACCAAAAAGAAGGAAGACGACGAAACAGAAGAGGATGAAGAAGAGCTCAAGAAAAAGAGAGCATGGGATGACTGGAAAGATGATCATGTCAAAGGATCTGGTAATATGAGAGATTAAAATAACTTGTTCTATTCTGTGTGTCAACTTAATTCTCAATCTGACTTTTAGGTTCTGATTGAATAGAATATGGATCGATCCATTGAATTTCACATTTAAGCATTGGTTCGTCACAAACAAAGCACTCACTTGGGAAAGAAAGCTGAACTTCAGAGTCTTGTTGAGGGATGATACTCTCTTGTGCAACTTGCACGCTAGAAGAAACAATTGATAGAGGCTGAAAATGGTCACACGAAAAGTAAATGAGGTTGCTTGAATACGTGGAATCGTGAGTGTAATTGGAAATGAATTTAAATTCATCTCCGGTAATAATTCTGTAAGGACTAGTAAACCCAAATCTACTAGTGATAAACTTGTGAAGAATTGTGTCCTTGTTGTTGACGCCAATGTTTCCACAAAGTGTTATTCCAAGTCTTAGTTTAGGTTGCTGTTGTACTCGGGTAGCAATGTAATTTGTAAAACATTTAAATATGGCAACCAATTGGGTAAGCAAAAATTTGGTTTCCAGGTCAAAATTCTTTTCTAATTGAATCCTTTCGTCAACATCTGAAAGTGAATGCAAAGCAAAGTTAATGACCAAGACATTCAACTGATCGAACAAAATTTGCGACCGTAATCTTGTAGTCCTTCTATCCTCCAGTAACTCATGATTAAACACTTTTAACAGCTCTGCATTGTCCTTCATTTCAAACTCGGCTATGCTGCAGAGAGACGGCAGAGTATTGTTTCGAATCTTTTCTTGTTGAGTTTCACATAGCAGTTTCAGTTGTGTAATGTCAACTTCTTCATTCGAGGACTCCCCAAAATTTCTTAAAGTTTGTTGCAGTGTTTTAAAAACAGAATCATCATATTCAAGCTCAACAACTTTTGTATCTGCAAATCTGCTAAACTTGCTTCTCTTGTAAAAAATACAATTTCCAGCATTGGAGCTATCTAGAATGTGGATACATTTGAATAGCCAATTTTTGAGAGATCTAAATTCCAGTCGTTATATTCCGTGAGTGTGACATTTTGCAGAGACAGCATGTCAATATCTGACTGAATGATTTCTCTATAAATCAATCTCTTTCTATAAATTGAGTATGAAATAAAGTCCAAGTCTGGTAGTGTACGATTTTTTACGCCTCTATAATCCAACGTATAGCTTCCAACAGAAAAAACAAAATCTGGTTTGTAATATGTCAATAAAAGTCTCGTCTTTTGTCTGTAATCCAAGATATTTTCATCCATAGTCGAAATAATTGTTCTGCGTGGTATAGATGTTGGCATTTGAATTACTGGTTTTGTTATAATGTCTTTACAAAAACATTTTCCTGTCTTTAAATAAAATTCGTCATCAAATAGCACTACTCTTAACCGTAGTCTATAATTTAAATCATCACTTGTGGGAACATAGCTTAAACCATTGTACAAGGAAATGCTACTTGTTTCATCTTTTTTGTATGTTTTTGTGGGATCGCTATTTGTTTCTCGGAACCATTCAATGATACAAGTTCCCAAATTTTTAATATACAAGGTCGGAGCCATGTCTACTCCAACGATCGGTGTAGGAAATTCAAAGGATATTTTGATAATGTCTTTCTCTTCCAAGAAGGAAATGGATCGTTGCTGAAACTGTTGTGCAGAATTTGAATTGCCCATGTTGATATCGCAATTTAGTAAAAGAGATAAATTAAAATAGATGATGCGGAAATTGTTGTCAATAACAATATCGGGTTTGCCTCCTTTGAAGTAGGAGTCCAATGTACAAATGACAACTTTGTTGAATTGTTGTTTCAGAAGAGAACACCAGGTGCTACCCAGCGAGAGCAGATTTGCTGTCAATGATGTGATTATTTTTTTCAAAATTTTTATTTGAATTGTTGTTCAATAGTTTTCAAATTCCGTTATCCACCCGCATTGGAATAACATGATGCTATTCGGTCCAATTTAAACATGTTTCAAAGAGCACGTTCTCAAAGAAAATACAACATTGAGTGCAGTCCGTATGATTCTTTAAACTTTAAGCCTCAAATACGTTTATCAACTATTTAATTGGATGGCATGAGTCGTTGCGCTGTCTATCATAAATGTTGAAAACAACCAGTTCGTGGTGGAAAAGATTTTGTTGTAATAATTTTCAAAATTGTTTTTTAATTTGAAGCACAATTTGGATTGTCTAAGAAGACAATGGCTAGGGAAGCATCAGATTATTACTTGTTTTAGATCACTGTACAATATTATTTTCACTCTAGAATGTCATTCGAATGACTGTCAGATATTGTTGTTGTATTCTTGATCTTTGATACAATAATTAAATTATGAATAATGATTCTACGTTTGAAATTATTTGCTGCTATGCGTATTCATAGGTGTAACAGGAAAAGCAATATCTAGTGTTTTTGCTGGAGCGTGAGCAGGTATAGACTTTCGCTTATTCGTACCCGTGTTAGTATGTTGAGCCTTTGAAATACTGGATAAAAATTCTCCAAAGGAAGCCTTTGGTTTTTCTTTCTTGTAAAGAACGGAATCATGATGAACATCAGCTTCGTAGCCATATATTTTAGCTAATGTTTCTTCCTTCTTTTGAAGCTCCGAGAACGAGCGTCCGATGGAAGGTTGATGCGAAGTGGACGAAGAGGACATTTTTTGTTTGATTCAAATATTTATTGTTCATATTTTAAAATTAAAATTATTCATTTACAATTGGCGCAGTTAGAGCCTTTGCTGTTCATGTGATTTGCAAAATATACTTTGTCTTCATCTATGAACACAGCAATGGTCTTCTAAAGTTTCGAATTGATTTCTAACCCAGTTTGTTTGATGATCAAGGCAGATTCGAGTTCGAAATAAATATTATGCGGTAACGTGATGATAAAAATCAGAAGAAAAATGAATCCACAACATTCCCTTCCTCCATTGCCATCCAAGCCAACAACAACCACACAGCAAATCGTGAAGCAACCTCAGCAACAAATAAGACCTATAACTCCTGTTGTGGTGATCCCACAATATAACACAAGCACAACACCCATCACAGACTATTCGGGAGTACTCTTCATTGGAATGGATCGGAGATCATCATGCAGCAGAAATAATCCTATGTTGGTCATGAATGATAATTACGGAAATAATTGCAACAACAACCAGTACTGATCTATCAGCAACCACCTTCAGATTCAATCTATGGAGGAGAATCTAATAATTGTAATACTTCGGGATATATGTATAATGCCAATTCTATTCCACAACAAAATTATGTCACAACCAACAAGGGACCTCAAAACGCTTTCAACAAGAATATTTATATGAATAGCCTGAATAATGGTCAACAGCTTCATGTACCAATAGATCAACATACTGCTCCAAAAAGAAATAGTCCACATCCTTTGGACTCTAACAAGACATCTAATCCGACAACCTCATCCTCTCCCTCTGTTTTGGATCAGTATTCATCTGCAACTAACAACAATTATCAACAATCTCTCACTACAAGCCACAATAATTCACATTACTCTTCCCCAATGTCACAGTCGTCTCACGATACACAACCATTCTTGCAATCAAATATTACAACTAACAACAACTTGCCCACTGGACTTAACTCAACCATTAACAACAACTTTCAGACAGTGGATTTAAGCCAAGGTCACAAATAATATCGCATCTCAAAACAAACCCACAAAACTTCAGTTCCTAGTAGTAAGAAACCTGTTTTACACGGACAACCCAATTAACAAAATTGCTAATGTTGTTGAAGATTTTATTGACAAAATTGTTCCAGGTGACAAAGGTACCAGGGTTGACCTTACTGAGCCAAACCGGTAAAAGGTCTTTCTAACAACATGGAGAGTACAACTGCTTTTTAAAATGTTGTTATTCAAAGCTTATGGAATGCTCGACCATTCAGAGACTTGTTTTTATCTATTGACAAAGACAGTCATTTTCACAAAGATCCCCAATCTTGTGTGTTTTGTGCTTTGAAAACACTGTTTACGTCTTATGAAACGGATGCTCGCTCCGTAATTGAGCCGAACGACGTAAGAACGAGTCTCTCATTTGCTCACAACAAAGACTCTAAATTTCAGTTAAGGCGTATGGATGATGCCTCAGAAGCATTTGTAAGTTTGTTTTACCTTCTTCAAAGTTTTCCAAATAACTTTAAACAGCAAGCCATTTTGGAGGACGTCAACAATTCTCTGAAATATGATCAAATTCAATTTTTGATTTTAATGTGACTGACTTTTATGTGTGTCGTAATTGTAATTCATATTCTGAACCTCACAACTACACTACTAACAATTGGTGCATATCCAGCAGTGAATTCGTCACCAACAAAAGAAGAGATCCTAACATGTCGTTCGAGCAAGCAATTAGATCATCTGTTGAGAGTTTCCATAAAACATGTGAGAATTGCAAAGGCACCTCAGACTCTCAAAAGCACATTTTTCAAACCTTTCCAGCAGTGTGTACAATATCCTTCTCTTGGGAGGCAGATGTTATTTCAGAAGATTCAATTTTGGAATTTATGTCCTACTTCAAAATTAAGAATATTAATTTACATGACATTTTTAGATTGTACTGCAACGGAAATGATATTGAAGTGATTGGAAATGTATCATCTATTATATGCTATTATGGAAGACATTACATTGTAAGTAGTAGGTGATATCGAACTTTTGAAGCATCGAATCTGATAATACTTACGTAGTGCATTGTTTATGACAAGAAAACAAAC